>NC_085864.1:4226327-4251327 GCF_034702125.1 Engraulis encrasicolus
ACGATGTTGTAAAGACAAAAAACTCATTCTCATTTTCTCCCCTGTTAAAGCCTCAATACTAACTGTCTTTCAGTCAATCACAACAGGTGCAGCCAGTGAAGGATTCCATTTCAACTGTCACTGTCTCAAGATTCCATTCTTAACGAGCAGGTGCGAGCAAGCATTCTAGAAGTCTATTGTTGAGCTCTGCAATGCAATGTAATATAGTCTTGCTGGACTATGCATGACAATTAGCTGCTTGGCTTAGTGGTAATGCATGCCGCTGCATTAGAGATATGGAGGTTGAGGGTTCAAAACCCACCTGAAGCCATGTTGATTTTCTAAATTATATCATATGCAGCGTTCCTTGGCCGACTTAAAATGCCATGTATATCATTTAGTATGGATGGCAAATGTGCTGAATTACAGATATTGAGGTTGGGGGTTCGAAACCCAGTCAAAGCCATGTTGATTTTCAAAATTACATCATATGCAGTGTTCCTTGGCCAACTTAAAATGCCATGTATGTCATTTAGTATGCATGGCAAATGTGCTGGATTACAGATATGGAGGTTGGGGGTTCGAATCCCAGTCAAAGCCATGTTGACTTTCAAAATTATATCATATGCAGTGTTCCTTGGCCAACTTAAAATGCCATGTATGTCATTTAGTATGAATGGCAAATGTGCTGAATTAGGGATATGGGGGTTGGAGGTTCGAACCCCAGTCGAAGCCATGTTGATTTTCAAAATGATATCATATGCAGTGTTCCTTAGCCAACTTCAAATATCATGTATTGTATGTCATTTAATATCAATGGCAAAGGGGTTGGATTACAGATATGGAGGTTGTGAGTTCTAATCCCGCTCGAAGCCATGTTGATTTTCAAAATTATATCATATGCAGTGTTCCTTGGCCAACTTAAAATGCCATGTATGTCATTTAGTATGAATGGCAAATGTGCTGAATTACAGATATGGAGTTTGGGGGTTCGAACCCCAGTCGAAGCCATGTTGATTTTCAAAATTATATCATATGCAGTGTTCCTTGGCCAACTTAAAATGCCATGTATGTCATTTAGTATGGATGGCAAATGTGCTGAATTACAGATATTGAGGTTGGGGGTTCGAATCCCGCTCGAAGCCATGTTGATTTTCAAAATTATATCATATGCAGTGTTCCTTAGCCAACTTAAAATACCATGCATGTCATTTAGTATATCCCCAAAACGCAGAGCTACAACACTTTCAAGATGGCTGAATCCAAGATGGCTGAATTGTTTGGCCCATAACTTCTGACTGGGTGGATGGAGTTTTTCCAAGATTTCTTTTAGCTTTGTTTTCTCAATAGTACTTTGATTCATCTCTGCCCCAAAAGGCAAGCCCGCTTCCAGCATTTTCTGTGAGAATGCATTTCTAGTTGTTACTAGAAGTACAATAAAAGTATATTAACTTCATGCTTCTTTGGACTACATTGGAACATTTTAAGTCTGTAAAAAGTATATCATATGAAGTATTGTAAATATATAACAGGTATGCTTGAAGTGTATTTACAGTACACTCCCAAGTACATGAAATAATATAAATGTAATATTACAATCCATGCTGGTTCTCAGAGCTTATACGTTACACACAACCACAGGCACAGTAGTGTTCCGGTATGCATGCCTAGCATTTCTGCCATTTACAATCATTACATTGTTACAGTGATTTCAGGTACATATTCCACTTTCCTTCAATCTTGCACCTCCTTCCTGCAATTGATCACTCGAATTGATGGTTAACGGTGACATTGTATTCATTGTTTGAACAATTAATTCCAACTTACCTCCAACCTAGACACTATAGGAAGTGTGAGCCTATATATACCAGAACATATACGTGACCATCATAATGACGGTGGGAACATGGTCATTTTTTGTGTACCACTTTAAATTTTAAAAAAACCCTACAATAAACACAGAATATAACAATGAGTAATATTTTCATGCAAACCAAAAATATTCCTTCAGGATGAATGGCTTTCTGTTTGAGAAATTTACCTCCAAGAAGTGCATTGCATGATGGGACATGCATGATGGTGCATTATGGGTAAATGAACTTTGTGTAAGTGTCACGGGGTGACAATTGAGGCCCAAGTGAACCGAAAACTAGATGTCATTCATTCCCAATGTAATGCACCTGGAGCATGATTAGGATAATGGAGCGCAGGTGAGGAGGATGGAGGTGATTGGTGCACGTGGGTTGGTGAGCAGAGTTTTAAACAGCAAGAAACTAGACTGTGAGGAGGAAGCCGCAAGGAGAGATGACTGCGAGAATGCCATCCTGAGGGGAGAGAGAGGCGAGAGTGGAGCGGCAAGATGAGAGACGTCGGACACCGGTAAGCGGACAGAGGTTGGATGAGAAGTGGACGCGATCCTATGGATCAGAAGGCAAACTGGCAGCTTGAAGGAGAGCGCGACTGGCATAGTGCCCAGAAGGAGTCCGCAATCAGAGTGACGGCCAGGTGAACCTGCCTCGATGGAAAGGGGTTAGACAGACATGCACCCCACCGTGAAGATGAGTGACTCGTATTCGCCTGGTTACTGTGGCCCCCGTGAGTGCGCCGCTCTCTCTCTCTCGCTCTCTCTCTCGCTCTCTCTTTTCCTCTCGCTCGCACCCAAGACTGCTGAAGACCAACCAGCTATTCCGGGCCTACGCAGAAGAACTCCCATCGCTTCTCATCACCGCCAGGTGCTCCCGATTGAACGTGTGTGCCATGCCCCCGTTGCAGTGTAATTCACCTCGCAACCCCCGCACGGATGGACTTGGTGGCTGGACTGTCCAAGCATTCCATTGGAGACTTCAGACTTGGGCGTGGGTGGGTTCCCCCGTGGGTAATGGACAGAGACAACTAGGCCTACCCCTTTGACTTTTAATCCAGTGGTGGTAAATAAATAGAACGAAAACTGGAACTTGTGTCTTGTTTTTTGGTGTTGTGCAGTGAACTCCCAGGGTAGTAGTATCAAAGTGGGCGCGGCCAGCAAACGCGCGCCCCACCTGTGACATAAGCACACTTTGAAGATATTTGGGTGAAGTACAGTCATGGTGCACTTAGAAAAAGTGTACTTGGAATATGTTAAAACGATTTACTTTAAAGCACACTATAGAAAATCACACTTCAAATACATTTGGGTGAAGTGTAATCATATTGCACTTTAAAAAAGTACAATTGCAATATGTTATTAAAAAATACACTTTTAGTAAGTTAGCCAAACATCTTCGAAGTCCACTTGAAGTATGGTCGCTAAGTGTACTTTCTTTGAGAGCAACTTAATTACATCTAATTTTAAGTACACTTTAAATAAGCATATTGTAAACATACTTTTTCTTAGCACAAAAAGCACGAGTGCACTTTTAACATGCTAAGTACACTTCAGTCATGCTTTTATTGTACTAAATTGAACCACTTTTTCACCTGGGAAGTGAAAAAAAAACCTCCACAAGTTGGCAATCTGGTCCCCTGTTGTTGCCCAATGTATGTGCTATGATGTATGATGCATGCACGGCTGGAATGATTAACAAGGGATCTCTTCTCTTCTCTACTTTTCTGTGTTGTGTCCACCTCCTGCCCCATATGTACAGTACTTGTTCCAGCTAATTCACTGAACTGGCTGAGGTTACTGTAATTAAAATGCCACTTTAGAGAAGAGACAACGCTGTAGATTACATGTAGGTATGTGGATAATTTTTATAAACATTTGTATTTTCAATTTGCTTATAATATCCATCTAATAACTTCCTTTCAGATGATTTTTTGTTTTGTTTCATATTTTGTTTCGGTTTTGTTACATATGACCATTTGAGGGCTAATCTTCATTTTCATATACACAAAAGGGCCAAACGGAGAAAAACAGATGCATTGATGCAGTATGCATTTCTAAAACATCCAAGTGCTTCACTAGTGCTTCTTTACCAGCTCACCGTATAGAGGCAGCTCTCCATCACGGCAGGCACTGGCACCAGGCCTGGCATGCAGCGCGAGACGTACCGCTGGAGGATGTTGATGTCAGTGCGGTCCGTTTGCCTGTCCCTCTCATCTGGGTCTGTAATATCTTTCCCAACGTGGTAGCACACCTGCAAGAAAGAAAATAATTTGAAGAGTTCAGATGTGAAACCCTAAAAGCTATTGGTGAAGCGGTAAGAGCCCGACTTTGGTACCACAAAGACGTACACTCAAGAAGCATATTAGGGAAGTCAAACAAAGAAAACGTTAGCACGCGTTTTCAAGGAATATGACATAATATAGTATAGTGCTGTAGTATAGCACATTATTTACATTCATAGATTACATACATTAACGTACATTCATATTTATATTTATAAGATGCAACTATTTTATATAAAATACAGGTATACAGGATGTCCCAAAAATGCATGCACACACGTTAAAATAATTATTGTCAGCTTTATTATAAATTCCTCACATGTATTGCCCATACAAATTCATTAAAATTACATGTATCACTGCTTCCTGCATACACAAACATACACATCTGTAACTAGGCTTTCTTTTACATATTAGGGAATTATTACTAATCAATTGCCTTTTTATGTAATATCTTCAAAATATTCCTCATGCAAATCGCTAGGTTTGACACTCTGCCCTTGTAAGCACACAAGTAAAGGAGTAAACCAATACAAAACACACAAAAGGCAGTGGAGCAGTGCATCGCTTAAAAACAAAAACTGTTGTGAGAGTCAAGAGTGCGGTAATAGAGATGTCACTGGTGAGGGCATATTCACGGTGGCCCGGTGGCACTAATGGCTTGTGTGACACTAGAGATGGGTAGGTGCGGAGTCAAGAGAAGAGGCATGGATACAAAAGAAGAAAAGTGAGCACATGAAAAAAGAGGAGTGAAAAGAGAGGAGAAGAAAAGATGAGGGTAAGGAGAGAAGGATATATGAGTAGAGAGTATAAGGTAAAAGGGAGAAAGAAAAGAGGAGAGAGGGAGAGGGAGAGAGAGAGGCAAGAGGAGAGGGAGTGGATGGGAGAGAGGAGGAGTGAAGAGAAGTGAAGAGAATATAATGGAGTGCCTAGAGAAGAGAAGAGGAGAGAAGAGAAGAGAAGAGAAGAGAAGAGAAGAGAAGAGAAGAGAAGAGAAGAGAAGAGAAGAGAAGAGAAGAGAAAGGGAGTGTGGAAACGAATGGAGAAGAGAGGAGGGGTAGAGAGTGAAGTGTGAAGAGAAGAGAAGAAAATAGAATAGAATAGAAGAGAAGAGAAGAGAAGAGAAGAGAAGAGAAGAGAAGAGAAGAGAAGAGAAGAGAAGAGAAGAGAAGAGAAGAAAATAGAAGAGAAAGGGAGAGTGTAGAGGAGAGGAGAGGAGAGGAGGGAGGGTTTCTGGTAACTGATCCAGGGATAATGACTTAATGTGGCACGGCCATCTGTCTACGCCGCAGCTTACATGTTGTGTGCAATTTGTCAGAAAACTCCCGCTGCCTCCGCCGCTCGTGGAAAAAGAGCGAAAGAAAGAAAGAACTAAAGCCAAAAATTTAGAAAAAACTGGGGTGTTATGATCAAACGAGTGCAGAAAATAAAAAACAAACAGTAGAAGCAGGCACCACCAAACACAAAAACAACCATGACAACAACTGGAGGAAAAAAAAGTCTGCACCTTAAAAAAGAAAATCTCAGAGGCACACTTAAAAACAGCACTTAATCTCCTCGATTGAGCAAACAAAGGAGAGAACTCAAAGCTTTCTTAAGTTTTTTTCCAGCATTTTTTTTCTCAGGCATTAAAAAATTGCACACAGAGAATTTTGCATGAATCATTCTCTCATTTTGTAAAAGGATCCAGACACTAGTGGTGTGGATCGGCACTGCCCTCACGATCCGATTCGATCACGATTCGGGAGGTAGTAGATCCGATTCGATTCTATTAGATCCAATCTGATCCGATCCGATCCGATCCAATTCAATTCTACAATGCATTGCAATGCATTACATTTCTACTGAATGCAAAGCAAATGTTTAATCAGCCATGATGAAGCAATACAAGTAGTCAGATACTGAGCAACAATTTATTGGCTGTTTTCTGTATCAGTCTGTATCAGTCTTGCAATGTTTTGAAGTGCTTTTATTTAATTTAACATTCATTTGCTCCCGAAATATCCATGGAAGAAATTAGAAACTTTAAAAAATTGTCGGATCGATTCTGGAACTTGCCGGATCGATTCTGGATCGTCCATGCCCCGCATCGATTCGGATCGCCGAATCGATCATTGTTGACACCACTACCAGACACAAGGCCATTCCTTTCTTTCCCTCATTCACGAAGCCACTGCAATATGCCAATACTCGGAACACAGTTTAAGGCAGGTCAGGTCTTAGTGACTCACCTAGCTATGTAACCCTAAGGCCCAGGACTTTTTTTCAGAAAGCTTCCTCTAGCATCCACAGTTAATCCTGTTGGATGTGGTTCATCCTTCTTGGTGGTACGCAGACATTACCTTGGATATCGTAGTTCTCGATAAATCACAAAGACATGCTGTCTTGGTCAAATATGCAACAGTTACTCGCGCACCAAGAATTTCTCATTTTTGTGCTCTGATACGTCACCAATAATGTTGTCTGCATGGCAACATTTTGAGCAAAACTGTGAATTCAATGAAAAGAACTGTGCTTTATAGAGCAATTAAGACATGGAACGAATTGCCATTGGATATCCGTGAAGACACGGGCAAAAAACCTTTAAAAGGAAATTAAAAAGGTATCTTTTGAATGGTTGATATAGGTGTCATCTTAAGTTGTAAGGTATGTTTTTTATTGTTTTAAATGTGTGAAGGAGAACTTTCAGCAATGTGGCAGCATTGCATTTTATAACAGTTTGCTAGACTTGTTGCTGACCTTTTGAGATCTTCTTGTATTTTTTTACTTGAATCTTTGAAAAACTCTTTATTTTTTGCAAGGCATGTCCATCTGTATTGTTATTAAATGTTATCTGAAATGTGATGTGTTACATGTATTTGGAATTAAGACCCCAGGAAGACTAGCGAACTGCTACGGCATAAGCTAATGAGGATCCTTTAATGAAATAAAATAAAATAAATAAAAATAAAAATAAATTACCCAGCTAAATGAACCTTCACACTTCACTTTACTGGTGCAATGTGCAATTAATGAAGATTGGCCAACAGACTGGTCCACTTGAGCCATGAAACTTCCCACACTAAAATGACAGGCATCTCAGATATTTTCTTCAACCCCTGCAGTTACATAGTGTATATGTAGTGTATGTATGATAGTGCTATACCTTCATCAGGCCTGGGTATTCGTTGGAGGGCAGACCATAGATGTGATGCTTGGACTCAACAGGCTCCACCTGGATGAAGGCGGGGAAGCGATTTTGGATGCCGTACGAGCCTGGATCCTTCTCCCTCCAGTAGCACACATTTATCTTCTCCACCTGGGTAAAAAAAATGAGGGAGAGAGAGCATGAGCATGCACAAACGTGTGCACGCGAGAGAGAGAGAGATAAAGAAGGAGTTGGAGGAGGAAAAGACATAAGGACAGGAAAAGGGAAGAAGGGAGTTGGAGGAAAATGCATGAAGACAGAAAAAATGTAAAATGAGTTGTTGCGTGAAGAAAACGAATACTGAGAACAACAGGAAGATACGTCGGTCGCACTTAATTCTGATGCTATTACAGACAATTCTAAAGACTTAACAGCTTAAGATCTTAATATCTTCAAATCTTCATTTAATCTTTATTTAATTAAGAAACCATCTGCTGAAACTCTGCTGAAATAGTATGGTTCTTGTTTGGCCGTATATAGTATGCAGATAAGTCAACAATCAACAAAATTCAACTGAAATTCTAAGCATCTCCATCTTCACTGGGAGCCAAATAGACGTCTATGTATGTTTTATGTTCTGATCATGTGTGATCTACAATATATATATCTATGTATGTTGAATTACATTTTGTAGATGCTTTTATTCAAAGTAACAGATATGAACTGATACTATAGTAGCCTATATATATGGTGATTTACATCTGATTCATATACAGTATATTGGCTTTCTGCATGGGCAAACTTGCAGCCTTAAGTGTGGCCCAAGAGGCAGTTCTTTCAAGATGCCACCCCATCCTCACGTACTCACACCTCCCCAACTCCCATCCAGTCCAAAAGAAAATTACACACAGAGCCTTTAACCTACCAGTGCATTTAGAGCAAACGTCTAATTGAGCACGCACACATATATACACGCCCCTAAAAACAACTTTACTGGAGACGTCCATAAAAGCCACTGAGCTGGAGAGAGAGAGAGAGAGAGAGAGAGAGAGAGAGAGATTCTATATTGCTGCATTTAGGATAAAGTTTTTTAATTGAATGAAGGCGCATCCCTAGACGTGGTGCAAATCATATCTGTGGAAGAGGCAATAAAAAACGAGGGGCAGGACTGACTTACAGTCGGAAGGGAGGAAAGAAGGAAGGAGGGAAGGAAGGAAGGAAAGCTTTGCCATCGCTTAAGTTTTTAATTGAATGAAGACGTACAGCCCTGCCTGCAGATTGTATCTTTGGCAGGGTAATAAAGTGAGGCTGTCTCTTGTGGAGTCCTCTTGGTGTAATAAGCTAACAGGGTGCCATCTCTCTCTCTCTCTCTCTCTCTCTCTCTCTCTCTCTCTCTCTCTCGCTCCCTCTCTCTCTCTCTCTCTCTCTCTCTCCCTCTGCAGAGCTGGGATAGTGGAGAGTGGATGGGGATAGAGGATCAGATGTGGTGGATGGAGGGTGGTGGATGGAGAGTAGAAAGGTGTGTGTGTTCATGTGTGTGTGTGTGTGTTCGTGTGTGTGTGTGTGTGTGCGTGTGTGTGTGCGTGCGTGCGTTCCTGTGTGCCTGCATTGGGCATCAGTTGGTGGCAGGTGCACTGGTGTGTGAGCTCATCTCCACCCACCGAGCCCCCTTCTCACACTTGCACACATGCACACACACACACACACACACACACACACGCACACACACACACACACACACAGACACACACACACACACACACACACACACACACACACACACACACACACACACACACACACACACACACACACACACACACACACACACACACTCAAACACTCGCTCGCTCTCTCTCTCCTTGTGTTCAGTCATGTGTGACTGGCCGGCTCAGAACCCTGTGCTGCTGCTGCTGAATAATGCAGCTCCCAATTCCACCTCGCCATTCCTGCGCATAAATAACACCCAATATATCTCTCATTTACTCTTTCTCCACCTTTCTCTCTCTCTCTCTCTCTCTCTCTCTCTCTCTCTCTCTCTCTCTCTCTCTCGTTCTCACACACACTCTTTTTCTCTCCTGCTCTGTATTTCGCTGTCATTCACTCTGTCTTTGTCACTCAGTCACTTTCTCTCTCTCTCTCTCTCTCTCTCTCTCTCTCTCTCTCTCTCTCTCGTTCTCTCTCTGCCACCTGTCTCTCCTCCACCCATCCAGAGCCTGCTCTCATCAGCCGAGTGACCTGGAGAAGATTGTCTCAACCCTGCCAACCTGACAGGCTCAAGATGAACCCCACGGAGACAGGGAGGCGAGAGGATGAGGTGGGGAAGGGAGAGGAGAGGAAGATTGGAGGAAGAGGAGGAGGATGAAAGCACCAGGAGGTGAAGGAGGAGAGAAGAAAGCAGGAGTAGGAGGAAGAGGAGGAAGAAGAGAAGGAGGAGGAGGAGAGAAGGAGGAGGAGGAAATGGAGAAGGGAGAGGAGGAAGATGAGAGCATGACGAGGAGAGGAGAGGAGAGAGGAGGAGAGGAAGAGGAGGAGGTCAAGGAGGTATAGGACAGGAAGAGGAAGAGGGGAGGAGGAAGGGGAGGAGAGGAGAGGAGGAGGAGGAGGAGAGAGGAGAGAGAGAGGAGGGAGAGAGGAGAGGTACAATAGCACTGTGGGCTTGGGAAGAGAGGAGATGTGAGAAGAGGACAGTGAAGGGGGGCAGGAAGAGATGAGGAGGAGGAGGAGAAGAAGATGAAGTTCATGCTTTCGATGCCTTGCTCTGCACATTTGTTCGTGGCAATACTTCTTATTCTGTGACTTCAGATTAATCTGTGTCAACAGTATGATATTAACTACACGATCATATTAACAGCGGTAATAAAACACAACCTGACATTTCTACAAGCTTCTGCTGTGTATCACTGTGTGTGTGTGTGTGTGTGTGTGTGTGTGTGTGTGTGTGTGTGTGTGTGTGTGTGTGTGTGTGTGTGTGTGTGTGTGTGTGTGTGTGTGTGTGTGTGTGTGTGTGTGTGTGTGTGTGTGTGTGTGTGTGTGTGTGTGTGTGTGTGTGTGTGCAATGCAGATGTACCTTAATACTGTATATATACTGCTGAAGCTATACCTTGAGTGGCAGGTCCAGGGCTGTGTGTTCCAGTAGGCTGTTTGCCCAGGGCCCTGCTGTACTGTACTCTGTACTGTACCTTGATTGGCTGGTTCAGGCCTGTGTGTGACCACCTGGTACTCCTCTGCCATGGGATGTATGTGTGTCCACTTACAGTATATGTGTGTATGTGTACTACGGTATATCACTCTAAGTGTGTGCATGTCTGTTAGTGTGTATGCCAAGGGTGTCAATCTCATTTCAGCATTAACATCCAGCCCCCGGGCCTTAAGTTTGACACCCCTGGTGTGTGTGTTTGTATGTGTGAGTATTGTGCTCTGTACTGTACCGTGAGTGGCAGGTTCAGGCCTGTGTGTGCCAGTAGGCTGTTGGCCCATGGCCCGGCTGTGATAACCAGGCTCCTGGTCCGGTACTCCCCTGTGGATGTGGTCACCGTGACCACCCGGCCAGGAGAGATCTTGGACACCTTCTGGCCATCTTTTGTCTCCCCACCGTGCTCCTGAAACAGCCTCTAGTAATGCAAACAAGAGATAAAATGAAGAATTAGCATAATTTCTGAACTGTAAAACCACAGCCGTATATTAAGCCACACACACTAAACTTAAAGGTGCACTGTGTAATATTTATAATGGTTCATTTTCAGAATTCATGCTGCCCGTTCACAAATGTTACCTTTTTCACATATAGTAGGGACCACCACCATCAATTTCTAAGTATTCATTATGACAGGGAAAATTGCACTTGTCATACATGAAAGGGGGCCATTTTGAATGTCCAGAAATAGACATTTTTTTAGTTTGGTCATACTAGTAAATATCAGTGAATTACTTTATAAAATATTAATGAAAAGATCGAATCTGGCAATATGTAGCACAGTTTCAATGAGAAGCATAGTCGTTATACTTAACTCGGTCCAAAAAATAAATAAATAAACAAATGACTCCAATATATCCTGTATGTAGGCCACAACTCTGTACTATAAGCCGCAGGTGTCCACGTTGTACTGTAGCATGAGACATTACATAACAGAGCCATGTCACTTCAGTTTGTGCCTGCCACATGTAATAATCTACATTGTGATATACACCGTTAAAACATGACAATCAGAGTAGTGATTTGTAGTACATGTGCTGTAGTGCTAAATACATGACATGAAAGGTTTCACTTCATTTCAAGGTTCCATTAATTGATTAGATACAGTATAAAAATATTTCACAGCATGTAACAAAATGTACGCTCTAGGTCTACAGTGTAAGTACATAATATATCATGTTGATATATGCACTAAAAACATTTTTTTTACCATATTGAATATAGGCCTACACATATCTTCATTAAAACACAACCATGATTTCTAAAACAGGTTAGTTGTAAAGCATTGGCTGACTATAAATAAAGCCTGTTGAAATATTGATGAGTTAATGTTTACCTCCCTCTGAGCAGAGGTGACTTGAGGCCGTATAAACACGAGGTTGTTTAAACAACAGAAATAAGAATGCCAGTGCATCAAGAATGCATCAAGAGTGCATCCAGTATGGCCTGGTTATGTCTTCCGTTGGTTCGTTTCTTTTTCTCATCTTTGTTAGGATTGTAAGATTATACAATAAAGATTATGACAATTCCATCATTACAAAAAATGGAGAGATGCACAGACACACACTCCATCTGTCTCCCATGCACGCACGCACACACACAAACACACACACACACGCAAGCACACACGCACACACACACACACACAAGCACACACGCACACACACACACACACACACACACACACACACACACACACACACACACACACACACACACACACACACACACACACACACACACTCAGGACAGCAGAGTGCATGGAAAGTGCAAGGTACAGTACCTAAACGGGTTTGCCTTGATTGAGTTCGAGAGGCCGAGAAGGCTAAAGTATATGATAAAGTGACTGGTGCTCAGGCTCAGTGCAGTCCTTGAATGATAAGCATTTTGAAAATAATTAGTTCCTTTCATTCACAAAATGGCAAATATAAAATGACAGAAGCCATATTTCATTTATAAACTCGTTAGGGGATACCAGTGAATACCCCTAACTACATGATGAGATGAATAGTTTTGAAAACAAATGTTTAAGGTGGGTTAAAGAAAAGATATAGACATGCCAATAGACAGACAAAATCCAAATGAGCCAAACAACAGAGACAGCAGCAAACATAACAATCTTGCTGAGGACCACTCTACTTTACTGCAGACCATTCAGAATAGCCTACTGTAGGTGCTAAATGTTCAAAATGGTGCACTTGTCCTTTACGAAACCTGTGGATGGCCAGCTGATAATAGAAAGTGCCTGGTGCTGAGGTTCAAGGTGCAGGACTTGGCCACTGTTACTGTTCATGCACTACTCAGCAGCACTGCAGGACCTTGCCTGGGAGATACCTGACTGTGTCAAGGTGGAGCAGGTAATAAGTGAGGTGTGTGTGTGTGTGTGTGTGTGTGTCTGTGTGTCTGTGTGTGTGTGTGTGTGTGTGTGTGTGTCTGTGTGTCTGTGTGTGTGTGGGTGTGTGTGGGTGAATGTGTAATAGACTAGAGGTGAGGCTTTAATGACAATGTTAATAGGCTATGGTCCTCTTCTCATTTCCAGGCCTCACCTTGACAGCTGCTGTACCAATACTGTATATTGTACAGTAGGGGAGAGTGCCATATAAAACCTGTTCACACACATGGGTACAGAGCACATATGTTGAACAGACATATATGCACGCATGGACACACAGAGATGCATGGACACACATGCAGTACAGACATGCAGGCACACACGCACGCACGCGCGCACACACACACACACACACACACACACACACACACACACACACACACACACACACACACACACACACACACACACACACACACACACACACACACACACACACACACACACACACACACACACACATCCCTAAAATGCAACATGAACTGAACTGAAAGACTCCCCTCTTCATGCCACCTCACTACTTGCGGTGGGCTTAAAACAAACACACAGACAAAGAAGTCACCCCTGCAGACATGGTAAATGGGTTTACCTAAACCACCATATAATGTGAATAGTAGAACAGCCACTGACAAATTGAGAGCCCAAATGGGAGGCCATTCTGACTCAGTCATTACGGTAGCTAATTGCCACTGTCTGATGACTGTCTGGTCTACAGAAGAAAAAAACAGTTTAATGTCAAATGTCAAAATGACAAATCAATTCCCAGAGGATGACTCCACTGCCAAGAGTCTAACATCAAAAATAGGCCACTCAGAGAAGCTTTAAAACCAGACTGCTTGCTATTTTTTCTCTGGTACCATCAAACCTTCTGAAACAAGTGACAAAAGGACTGCTCTAAGGTGTATATCAACTAGATAGTACTAATCCAGCAAACATGGACAAAGATTGGATTTGACACAACTAGTTAAATATTATGATGCACACTGCACAGTATACAGTCATTGTTTCTATAGCACATAGACTGTGGTAAGGTTTTCTTCCACATTGGCAAAGAAATCATAAGAGGTAGCGAGGCATTTTATCTCTTCATTTTTAATAGTGAACTCAGTTTAGAGGTCTCAGTGCAACTCGGTGCACCCATGATCAATGGCTTCACACCATTGGAAACAACCCGTTTTGACAGCTTTTGGTTCAAATGGACTGTTTCGTATGCACCATCTGCTGTTGTTGTGAAAGCACCCTAATAAGTCATTCAGTCAGTGTCTTTAGGCACAACATGTTGGGATTCTTCACACCACATTCTGACTAAAAAACTCGAAGAAAATAATGACACAACCAGCATAGCAATGTGCATGATGACCAGAGAATTCCTTGTTGCATTCTTTTCAGTGCTGTCTATAGGCAAGACTCAGGTTCCATGTGAGGTATCTTTGAAGTTGGACATCCAGGCATTTCTCACATATCAGGTGTCAATCATATTGATTTGGAGGGAAACAAAGGCAGAACATCTCAATTGTACATAATGTAAATGGAAAAAGCTTAGAGCACAGTACATGGTCAGCCACAATACTGATTTGTCAGCTTTGATTTCCTGAGGTGGAATAGACTACAGATTGTGACATGACTACAGATTATCACAGGTTAGGTGCCATCCTCAATCTATTCTCTACAGCAGTGCAGTGTATACTTTTCGATGTATTTTGACACAACTAACATAACACAACAGCCAGTGTAGCTCCAGCTTGAAACTGAATGGAGAGGGGCACCGGGGGAAGCGGAGGTTAACATCTTATATATCTACAACATATTAGTGGTTCAGGGAGAGGCCAATACTTCAGGGTGGCCAATCACTGTGTCTGAGTGTGTACCAGTGCATGTGTGATGCAGACACATAGGAATTACTCACAAGGGTGTATGCTTGTTTGTGTGTGTGTGTGTGTGTGTGTGTGTGTGTGTGTGTGTGTGTGTGTGTGTGTGTGTGTGTGTGTGTGTGTGTGTGTGTGTGTGTGTGTGTGTGTGTGTGTGTGTGTGTGTGTGTGTGTGTGTGTGTGTGCGTGTGTGTGTGCATGCAAGCGTACTCTTGCATGCGCAACAAACATGCACAACATCCACAACAAGCACACACCCATGCACTGTCTGTGTGTGGGTTTTTGTGGGAACATGAGTGCAGACAAGCGTGAAAGTGAATGTGATGCTTGTAAAAAGCGTACAGGTGGTTGTGAATTAATCCGCATGTGTTAATGTATGACGTGTTTGTTGCACACAAAGAATTATGCACTCGTCTGTGTGTGTGCATGCCTGTGTGTGTGTGTGTGTGTGTGTGTGTGTGTGTGTGTGTGTGTGTGTGTGTGTGTGTGTGTGTGTGTGTGTGTGTGTGTGTGTGTGTGTGTGTGTGTGTGTGTGAGAGAGAGAGAGAGAGAGACAGAGAAAAAGAGAAAGAGAGAGTGGCACAGGCAATGACTTGTGTTCCTAATTTCTGATGCAAACACACACACACACACACACACACACACACACACACACACACACACACACACACACACACACACACACACACACACACACACACACACACACACACACACTACATTTGCAAGCATGCCCACAACATGACTAGAGACACTAAGAAGATTACAGACTGCTTGTCTGAATGTTTCTTTGTTGTAGCTCTTGCTCTTGTCTGGAAAAGACAGTAAAATATTTATCACAAAACAACACTTTTTTTCAGCGAATATTTCAAAGGCGTTCGCTCAATCCCCCAAACCCACGCAGCAGACTTCTCATTACCTGCCTCATGACTTGATGTTAGCTGCTTTCAGTGCATAAACAAAACAAATATTTGCTACTAATCTTCCCCGTATATGTATTTATGCAATGCGCAACTCGTTTCTCGAGTGCAACTTAAAAGCATTGTAATAATAACAAAGCGTCAAAATATGCAGATGGAGTCCTCAGTTTGCTGTCGTCTTTTCCGTGTGAAATTGTGGGCATGTTTTGAAGCACAAGCTCAAAGAATAAAAAAGTCCACAACATTGCAGTTACATATGCACTATTTAGGATGCTGGTGGTCAGAGTAGGTATTGCAGCTACGTATGCTGCTCATTGAAACTGTGCTGTCTATTGCCAAATTTGATCTTTTCATGAATATATACTGAATAGAACTAATGTTTACTAGTATGACCAAAGTACAGTACATTTTGCAGCTAAAAATGTCTATTTCTGGAAATTCAAAATGCCGGACAGTTGGTCAGTCAAAAGGTTAGATGAAGGTTAGATGTTGTTTTTGAGTTTTTGAGCACATGACTTACTGTAAGTGTATTGATGTTGTTACTTCCTGAACCAGAACTCGATCCCCTGCTCCACATACCTGAATAGTGCGGAGGGCCTTGTCTGCGTACAGCACCCCAGCCGTGGTGTCCACCAGCGCTGCGTCCCCCTGCGTCAGGTTGAAGTTGGGGATGTGCTGGCTGAACTCTTCCCTCTTCAGCATCACCGTGGGAACCTTGTTCCGCAGCAAGGTGTTCTTGTAGCGCGGATAGTCATGGCCATGCTCAGGACCCAGCACCAGAAGGCCCGTGCGACTGAGAATAAACACAAAAAAAATAATTTCTCTATGTAAAGACCAAGCCTAAAATCTTTAACCCAAGACACAGCGTTATAATTTTGCTGTTATAAGAATGCCAATGACCAAGTTATAGTGCATTACAGTGTGCATTATGGCGCAAAGAACATCATAAATCTACATAAATATTATTTAAAATCAGGCTCTTAAAAGAAGTTGTACTGTAACTGAACTAGAACAAAAAAAAAGCCTGGACATGTTTGAGGACCCCCTAAATTGTGGGGCAGACTCTAAGAAAATACAAGAAAGGAGGAAAAAAACAACAGCATAGGTCCCTGAGGACTGTCGGCCCACCGGGAAATGCCTTGTAGTATGTCAAATTACTAGTCCATGTCTTGTTAGTTTTGTTACAAAAAAAGTAAAGGCAAGGGCTGTGGCTGGATGGTAGAAAAAAATGAGTGTGCGTGTAGCTTAACTTCACAAACTTTTCCTTACTCCTGGAGCTTCATGTGACCTTTTCAAAAATGTGCTTTGTGTTGTGTTGAGGAGGGTTGGGGGTAGTGTGGGTGTAGTGGAGGTCTGATGGCACTGCAGGGGTAGCCACACTGATGATGCCCACAAAGGGCAAACCTAAAACCGGCTCTCGGCTAGCGAGCTCGGCCCCCGTCCTCCATAAATCAGAGCCATTGGGGGGCTTGGTGTGGGATTGTACATGTGCTGTAACGGCAGAGCGGTGTGGTAAGGCACAGTGCAGTACAGGGTTGTGTGTGTATGTGTGTGTGTGTGCGGAGGGGGGTGTATTTATGTGTGTGTGTGTGTGTGTGTGTGTGTGTGTGTGTGTGTGTGTGTGTGTGTGTGTGTGTGTGTGTGTGTGTGTGTGTGTGTGTGTGTGTGTGTGTGTGTGTGTGTGTGTGTGCGCGCGCACAAGTGTACACATCTTTCTGTGTGCGTGTGTGCGTGCATGTGTGTATGACCATATTCACCTGTGTGTGCGTGTGTACACTACAGTACAGTAGGTGTGAAGTTATTGATCCCTATACTGCCTAAAAAGTTTCTGAAACAAACCCAGGCGGTGAGGCGGTGAGGTAGTGAGGTGGTGCGGTGCGGTGCGATGCGGTGCGATATATCAGCGGCGGGTGGCGGGTGGCGGGTGGTGGGTGGTGGTGATGGATGGCTGTGCTGCCCTGGGTGAGCAGTGTTTTCTGAGGGCTGTGCCACCATCTGCCACCAGGCTTGATGCATGGGCACCACCAGCTAAAGGCTCCACACTATTTATCAGGGAGTTTTATGACTGTGTTTCCAACTCAGTGTGTGTGTGTGTGTGTGAATGTGTGTGTGTGTGTGTGAATTGGTACCACCAAGGTCTGAGTGTTTACGTACGAATAAATGTGTGAGAATGTACGGCATATGTTACTACTGTATTTGACTTTTGATGTGCTTGGCATTTCTGTATCGAATCCTAGCCAAGTGTAGACTATTGAAGACAGTGTATTGAAGACTGCCATGTTGATGCATAGGCTATGAGTAATAGTAGCTGTAATACTACTGTTATTAATTGTGTAGTAGTGTGCCTATGCACTAAAATTGTGTACTTGTGTCCAGGCAATGAAGGGGAGGGAAGGCGGTGTCTCTCTCTTTCTGTGTGTGTGTGTGTGTGTGTGTGTGTGTGTCCGCGCGCCCGCGCGCGTGCGTGCGTGCAATATGGCATTGTGTGTGTTTCAGTGTTACACTAACATCAAAAGGGTGTGAGGGTGCAGGTCTTAACATAAGCCATTGTGCTGAAGCAATGTCCACATCTCCCACTGGGACTGCTGTTGCAGCATCATGTGCTTTAGCCCTGTCTGTCCCACTGGGTCAGTTTGCCCTAACAACAACTCCTCCGACAGTGGTGGTGGTGGTGTGGTGGTGTGGAGGAGGGATTGGGTGGCAGACCGCTGTGGGGGAATTGGGGGGGCAGTCGTGAGCCACTAGTACAGACAGTTCCCCAGGGGGGCATTCCCTCCAGTGGGGTTTGTGATGAGGCACACCTCATGATGCGAGGTGCAGCATTGCTCAAAGAGATTCACACGTCTCTCGCCGAGTTCAAAAGACTCAAGGGCACAGCTGGCCTCAGACAGAGCAGCCATCACTCACTAGACTGGGGCTAGGCAGAGATGAGAGTGGGGAGGAGTGGGAGGAAATGGGAAAGAGAGTGAGAGAAAATGGAACTGAAAGTAATCCGGTGAGAGAGAGAGAGAGAGAGAGAGAGAGAGAGAGAGAGAGAGAGAGAGAGAGAGAGAGAGAGAGAGAGAGAGAGAGAGAGAGAGAGAGAGAGAGAGAGAGAGAGAGAGAGAAGCTGACAGAAACACAAATACAAATCTTGGTGCGGGTTGTTCAAATTCAGCAGTCGAACAGTTAATTGTGTTTATGACAATATTTAATGACAGCTCTTGGTTAAAGCATACTAATAACTAATTACTAAGTGGTAATAACTTTCACTTTCCACGTTATTGAACCAAATACCCACCTGTGGAGCTTGACGCCTGATTCCTTCTCTATCTCAGCCCACAGCCTGTAGCTCTCGTCCATCATGCGCACATAGTAGTCCTCATCATACGCCTTCCGGATGATCCGAGTCTGGCCATGAGAACTTCCACGAGCGTGGGGCAGGATAAACTGAGGGGGGGGGGATGGATAATGAAACTCTAATTCATATATAGCCTACTGGAAACATGTTCTCCAATCTCTTTACACGTGTGAGCAAGTGATGAAAACAACTCATTTATTTTCGCAAGGCTTTCTTCGGGGTTGTCTATCTGGTCCTGTAAGGACGCTTTTTAGCGCTAGCCAAGGTTCTGAAGAGAGCCTCACGAGGATATTGGGCCTTTTACACAGAGCTGCAGCACAGGCTCGGCTACACACTGAAGTGATGTGATGCATGTGAGCAAAAAAGGATGTTCGTAGGCCTACTGAATGTGACACTTGAAAGGACGATACTAAAAGTGACTACACAAACGACACCGGAATGGGTGCAGCTCAAAGCTATCGGGCGGCCGAAAATGGGTAAGTTCACCTCCAACTCGAACACCAACGTTGCAGTTCTTCACATGGCCAGTTCATGCCCTCTCCGCGACCCGTGGGATGCGGCTTTCCAGTGTTACCTCGTTTTACCCCTTGCTGACGTGCTCATTCTCAACAGCAGATGACAAAAACTCTATCTCTAACACCTTGCGTGTCACCCAAATGCTCTCTACAAATTCAGGAATTCAAGTCAAAAAAAGTTGGAGTAGACTATTCAGATTTTCAACATATGGGGTGCCAACTTCACACAGGTGAATTAATGAGACTTTTAAGACATTTCAGAACCGCGGAAAGCCTCTGTAAAGTTATTTTAGGGACCAGTTCAAACGCATTAATTCAACAGATGGTCCTAATCTAACAGGATTGTGTACTTGCTTTTTCAGTTTATGCATTGTTGTGATTAATTCTGTAGCGCATAAACTGTGCCGCCTAATTGTGGCAATCAAATAGACTGACGGCATTAACCCAGTGTGCGGTATGCTAAATAGGCATTTTAGCAGTAACCGAATGGACTAACAACAACCCGTCCTAGATTTAGGTTCAATTACGCTTGGCAATTTGTGTAGGCAACCTAGTTCGGCGCCTCACCAAGACTTGCTGTCAACTTTGCGCAGGAGTTGCAGGGAAGTTTTCACCACCAACCTGCTCGAGGAGAAGTGTTTTCTGCTTATTCTTTGCGAGGTAATATGCCGTACATGATCCCTGGATCCCTGCTCCTATCACAATGCAGTCGTACACTTGCGAAGACATGTTTTACTATTATTATTTGACTGGAGGACGTGGAGCAACTTCGAAGAGAGAAAGTTGCCATTTACGGCCACTATCAAGTTGCGCTTACGTAACATTCACTGACAGGTCTCGACCCAATAGCAGTAGTGGGTGGCGTCTTTGATGTTCCAATGAGCAGGACTCCGGAAGAAAAGTAGATTTTTTTTAAACCAAAGACTGATTAATGAAAGACTTAAGCACAGACCTAGAATAAACTAATATAGGTCTGTGGTGCCAAGTACCAGTCCGCGGCAGTTCGCGGTGGATTCAAGAATGGTCACCAACTTGTTTCAACACTGCTGCATGACTGGCCTTCAGAGAGAGAGAGGGGCCATAACTTGCTGATAATTGTCTTGTCAAGGGCCTAATACTGCTACCGTGTTGTTTTAATACTTTCTCTGCATACAGAGCTTTATGCCATCTGGAAAAAGCAAATAAGTAATAAAGAAAAACGAGCCAAAACTTTTGTTTGTCATCAAATAGTGCGACAATCATAGCAATAAAGGCCTGCTATGCCTTACATGCCCACAACAGATATGTGAATAAGGCATTGAGTAGGAATAGAAGTACTCTTAGTGAAGTAATCACAGCAATATTACATGTTCTTACATAGTTTATACACCAATTATTCAACTGTAACCTACCTTGAGGAAAATATACTGCAAAAGTGCCACTTTTACATTATACATCTCTGACTACATTATCACTTGTGATTGCATTAGCAGATAGGTCTACATTTATGTCCTCTGTTTATCTCCTCTCAAAACAACTTCAATAGAAGCACTTCAGCTTTAGTGATTTGCTCATTGACAATCTTGTAGCCAACTGGTCCAGTCAATAATTAAGCTTATTCACCTTTGCCACAACAATGTTATACTCATGCAGCACAATCTCCATCTTTCCATGGCCTACAGTAGGCCTAAGTAGATGAGTAGAGCAAGGAGCTGTACAATGATAATCAGAGAGATAGAAATGAGAGAGTGAGGCCCTGCCGTGGCCAGCCGGTGGGGCACTCCCCTGCCATGCGGCCAACCCGGGTTCGACTCCCGGCCCGGGTCATTTGCCGACCCCTCCCCGTCTCTCTCCCCATTCCCTTCCTGTCCACCTCTCATACTGTCCTGTCAATAAAGTCGAAAAAGACAAAAAAAATCTTAGGAAAAAAAAGAAATGAGAGAGTGAGACAGAGGGAGATGAGCGGAGAGTTTGTGACAGAAAGAAACAAAGGAATCTGAATATTGTTCCCATAGTCATACATAATATTTTAGGGTTATTGTATCATTTATTAATCATTATTTTGTATTCCAGTCTCTGTGTTGACATAACTACTAGTTTGTAAGAGGTAAAAGCTCCCTTCGTGTCTTGGCCTCAGGTTAGCTGTAAAACACCCATCTCATAAGTGCGGAGAGGGTGTTTTTGAGATTTCAAACTGCCTTTACCACCTGTAACACCTCGCTAGGGAGAGAGAGAGAGAGAGAGAGAGAGAGAGAGAGAGAGAGAGAGAGAGAGAGAAAGAGAGGGAGAGGGAGAGAAAGATTCTGCACGGAGAGTTATGAATTTCAATGGCTGTACTGCATACAAAGTAAAACCCAGCTACATTCAACGAGTAGAGCAAGTGAAGGAGGACAGTGAGTATAAGGCAAGGAACTGTACGGTCTGAGAGAGGGAGAGGGGAGAAAGGGGAGAGACACAGATGAGGAGAGAGAGAGAGAAAAAGAGAGAGAGAGAGAGAGAGAGAGAGAGAGAGAGAGAGAGAGAGAGAGAGAGATGGATATGCCCTCCATGCCGTGTCTGGAGCTGTGTGTGTGTGTGCGTGTGAGAGAGGAGAGAGACACACATTGTGTGTGTGTGTGTGTGTGTGTGTGTGTGTCTCTGAGAGAGAGACTGTGTGTGTGTGTGTGTGTGTGTGCGTGCGTGCGTGTGAGAGAGGAGAGAGACACACATTGTGTGTGTGTGTGTGTGTCTCTGAGAGAGAGACTGTGTGTGTGTGTGTGTGTGTGTGTGTGTGTGTGTGTGTGTGTGTGTGTGTGTGTGTGTGTGTGTGTGTGTGTGTGTGTGTGTGTGTGTGTCCACAGAGAGCGATCCACAGTGTGTGTGTGGGACAGCAGGCAGAGCAGATGGATCCTGTGCCTAGCCAGGCCTGGAGAGAGAGGAGAGGAGAGGAGAGGAGAGGGTCATGTGACTGCTGTACGCCACCCCGCCGTCCTGGCCCTGTCACGCGCAGAAGAAGTGTGAGCCTCCCCACAGACGCAGGGGGTAGCTCCCTCCTACACAGAGGACCAACACACATGCACACACACACACACACACACACACACACACACACACACACACACACACAGACGCGCGCGCGCACACATATCCGCATGGACACACACACACACACACACACACACACACACACACACACACACACACACACACACACACACACACACACACAGGGTATGACAGGCTGTTAGCAAGCCAGGCAACAGTTTTCTCTTTGTTTTTGCGAGTTGGAAGGGAGATAGCATACTTTTGGCAATTATCGCAGATGTCTAAATAGATATGGAGGAGTGAAATGTTGGGGTGGGGGTGGGGGTGGGGGTGGGGGTGGGCATGCAATGTGTAGTCTGACAAAAATATTGATGATCACTGACAAGCCACTCTCGCTGGCAATTTTCTGCTGATCTAAAAAGATTAATTGCGAACGAACGCAAGTGTTGGAAAACTCCGTCTGACGAATGAAAGTCAGACACGGTTGACTTTTTTCGGCTGCCGGTCTTACGTGTGTCCAAGTTAATCAGGTTGTTGTTTTTTCCTGGGCAGACGTTAAATGATTGGGCCGCACCACCATAATTAGTCTGTCTGTGGGTGTTTTATTTATTTATTTTCCTGTTTTTTTAGCCACCACTTTTTCATTGGCAGACTAGTGAAGGCAATAGGCAAGGTGCTCTTTGCAATACACTCCTCCTGCCTACCTGTTGGCAAACGACCGACATGAACTCTGTCGCTTGGCGCCTGTCTTCCCTCTCCTCCTCCTTCTCCTCCTCCATCTCTTCCTCCTCCGCCTCCTCTTCCTGCTCCTTCTCTGCCTCCTCTTCCTCTTTCTTCTCCTTATCCTAATCTTCCTCATCCTCTTCCTCCTTCTTCTCTCCCTCCTCCTCCTCCTTTACACCTCTTGCTCCTTAACCTCCTCCTCTTCTTCTTCATCGTGCTCCTCCTACTCCTCTTTCTCCTACTCCTCCTCCAGCTAACTATCTGATATAGGCCCCCATTTTGTGCCTTGGGGCTCTTCCTCCGGTGCACTTTGCATTATATGTCTCCTGCCTACCTGTAGCCACCATCCAATTTAGACCTGAGCTCTGTGGTCTCTTCCTCTTTGTCCTCCTCCTCTTCCTTCTCCTCCTCTTCTTTCTCCTCCTCCTATTTCTCTTCATCTTCCCTCTTCTTTCCTTCCTCCTCCTCCTCTTCTCCATCCTCATCTTGCTCTTTCTATTCCACTTTCTCCACAATACACTCTTCCTGCCTTTTGCCTCAACCCAGCGAAGGCCTCACCTCTGTGACAGGCCTATGATACGTTACTCCTATTCCTCATCCACCTCTTTGTCCTCCAACCTGTTGATCTTTCATAATCTGCAATCCGCTCCTCCTCTACCTCTGTCTCATCCCCTTCCTTTTCCTCTATCCCTTCCTCCTCTCGCTGAAATAAGCTGCGCCTCTGTAACAAATGCCAGCTAGCAACGTTCTGCGTGTAGCGTTAGCAAACCTCCCTTCCCAAGCCTCATACAGTATGGGTAGCGCTTCTCCTCCCCCTCCTCCTGCATCCATTTCTGCTCTGACTTAACAGGCTCCAGTGTGTACCTGTTTACTTTGTCTGAGCCTCTCACAGGCATTCCCAATCAGCCCCGAGTCCAAATCACACACAAACACAAGCACACACACACACACACACACACACACACACACACACACACACACACACACACACACACACACACACCTCCTTGTCAGGATGGATCGTGGCTGGCTCCAAAGTGTCATGCAGGAATGACGGATCGGCCTTTTAAAGGTTTTCCGTGGCTTTGTTGATGTGTGCCCGCGCTCCTTTATGAGCAGGGGAAGGCGGGGAATAATAAATGGAGAAACAAGCAGCTGCATTTCTGGAGCCACTAAGCTATGATATAAATGCATCTAGTGATCTATACCGCTCTGGCTGTTCTGTTCTCTCTCTCACACACCCACATACATTAACACACACACACACACACGCACGCACAGACACACACACACACACACACACACACACACACACACACACACACACACACACACACACACACACACACACACACACACACACTCGTACGAACGCATGAGTGCACGCACAGACGGACACACACACGCATGCACGCACACACACACAAATCTGTACATAGTTGTGAGAGAGTGTATTGTATATGCAGGGCATGTGCGATAGAATTGTGTGCACCTCTTCCTCTATGTGAGCATTTCTCTCTACATTTGTGTCGATATGGCTCCTATGTACATTGCATGTGGGATTAGTGTGTATGTGGAAGATATATCAAGAAATTTCTATATTAAAAAAACAGATCTTGTTTATGAGCGGAGGAGTCTATAGCGTGCGCCAGGCGCGCATCGAGCCGCCATCTGCTAGCTGTGAAAGTTAATTCCCCTCGGAGCGCGCTCACTAGTGGCCACACGGAGCGAGAGAGAGCCAGTGGCCAGACGCCGCGGCAGGGACTACATGACATGATGTATGGCACGACT
>NC_085864.1:4256327-4271327 GCF_034702125.1 Engraulis encrasicolus
GTGTGTGTGTGTGTGTGTGTGTGTGTGTGTGTGTGTGTGTGTGTGTGTGTGTGTGTGTGTGTGTTTCTCCTGTGAGGGTAGCTGTGTTGAGGCATTGCATTGCTGCCTTGCCTTGCCTTGTGCTCTGGCTGCTGGTTGCTGGTCTGTGCAGGCCCCATGCTGGGAGGGTACGTGTAGTGCATCTTTAGTGGCACTCAGGGAGCCAATGCCTTCAGCCAGGGCCGTGTGTGTGTGTGTGTGTGTGTGTGTGTGTGTGTGTGTGTGTGTGTGTGTGTGTGTGTGTGTGTGTGTGTGTGTGTGTGTGTGTGTGTGTGTGTGTGTGTGTGTGTGTGTGTGTGTGTTTGTTATTTGTGTGTATAGGGTCGCTGACAACCTTGGCCGGGCCCAGAGCATCTGAAAGCCCCCCCCCTCCTCTCAATAAATACAATGTAATGAGGATCCATTTCTGCCACCCCTCAAACCCAATACCCTGGGCCCAGGACAACTGACCCCTGTCAGCTCTCCTGCTTTCACTGCCCAGTGGTTTGACAGTAGGAGGGGAATTGACTGTGTTTATTATTAAACCCCAGTGCTGTTTTTAACATTAACATGCACACCCGGTACATCACAATCTCACACACACGCATACTGGATACCTACACTATTCCAAGGTACAGAAAATGTTTACTGTAAATGGGAATACATGCATGGACACTCACACACATTGTATAAATGAAGAACTTTGTTGCAAAAAGATGATGGACGGTTGTAAGTCGCTTAGGTTACAAAGCATCTGCCAAATGCAATTTATTGTAATGTAATGTATTGGGCATTGCACTGCATTGCACAATGCATTTTATATCGGTTAAAATAGTATGTTCTTGAAATATTTGAATGCGGTGAATTCACACATAGATGATAGGAATAATACAATGGAAAATTGTAAAAAATGGCGTTAACGTCATTTTGCATCGAAACTATTCAAGTTTAGACACAGTAAAACAGTAGAAATTGGATATAATACAGTATGTCGATTTACATGTTTTATTAAGACACAAAAGCAAGCAGCCGGGTTCTTGTTCTCAGGTATAGCAGCACATTTTTAAAACCACCAAAGGTCTACCAAATTCAAACAAAAGGAAAACCAATGAAATGAAAACAACAAGCACTATAGCAGTGATCATAATACTAGCATGGCAAAAACAAGAGCATAGAGCATCATCCATTCCCTAGTAGCAGGGTTTCAAGGGTTGCAATCTGCTCTTACGCAATACACACAATACACGGTTGCAGTAGTAATTATATTCAGTGGCAATTTTCCTACAGCTTTGTAATTTGTCAGGCACTTCTAAAACCTTGTAATTTACTCTGCCATCCCACTCTTTTTCTGTACGTTTTGTAACAGGATGAGGTGTGTGTGTGTGTGTGTGTGTGTGTGTGTGTGTGTGTGTGTGTGTGTGTGTGTGTGTGTGTGTGTGTGTGTGTGTGTGTGTGTGTGTGTGTGTAAGTATGTAAGTGTTTGTAAGTGTGGTTGCTTGAACTTCCTCCAGGCCTGCCCTTTTTTAATCTCGGATGGCAAAGTGTCCCTGCTAGTCACAATTCGTGTGTGAAAAAGTACCACTTTTTTATGTAGGCCTACATTTCAGTGCCTGTTTATTGCTTTATTGAATTAGGGCATGTGGGATACTGTTTGAAAGCTAGTTTCATGCCAACAACAGTATACTGTACAAGCAGAGGTGTGCTTTTCCATCCTGAAGAAGAATAGGCCTTTCACCTTAGATTAATTTAATTTCCCCTTAAGTTAAATGTGTATCGTTGCAGATTTGTTTGTACCCTCTCATATTCTATTGTCCATGTGACAAATAAATAGGTTCAATTTTTTGGCCATGTCTATTAGCTAACCAGTATTCTTAGTGGTGGTAAATGGCTTCATGGTTAGTTTCTGTGACTTTGTTTAAATTCTATTGTAAATTCTGTTCATTTCTAAGATTTTGCCCCTTAAAATTTCTCTGCACATGACCGCACACACACACACACACACACACACACACACACACACACACACACACACACACACACACACACACACACACACACACACACACACACACACACACACACACCTCAGTTGCAGAGCGTCTCAGGTCTCTCCGGGTGTAGAGCTGGCTCTCCTTATCCCCAGCACCTGCCTGCTATATCAGCCTCTAGGGAGCAGCTCCTCACCACCTTCCTCTCCAGTGGAGCCCAGCAGGGAAGTTGTCAGGGCGAGACAATGGGGTCAGTTGTCCTGGGCCCAGGGAGATAGGTGGGGGTGGGAAGGTGACCATCATTGGCTCCTCATTGCATTGTATTGAGGTGGGGGGTCTTTTCAGATGACTTTGTCCTGGGCCCTGTCAAAGCTGTCAGCAGCCCTGCCCAGCACCTGCTAGCGATGTTAGCCTCTGGGGAGAGGATCCTACTCACCCTCTTCTCTCCCTCCTCTCCCCTCCCCTCCCCTCCTGTCTCCGGTGGAAGCGAGTCTTAAATGTCGAGGGAGACGTGGTGCCTGATCGCTTTGCCCTCAGGCCTCTCCAACCGCAGCACTGACACCTGACCTATGACCCCTGGACCCCGTTTGGCTTGCTCACCTTTGCCGCTTTGAAGCTGTCAGCTGAGCGGCACGCTGCCTACTCTACTCCTGTTGGGGCTTACAGCTTCCTCACAGCCAAGCCAAGAAGGAGGAGGAGGAGGAGGAGGAGGAGGAGGAGGAGGAAAAGAAGAATACGAAGAAGAAGAAGAGGAAGAAGAACAAGATCAAGAACAAGAACAAATACAAGAACAGACAGAGGAGGAATAGGAAGAAGCTTCAGTGAACTCTGGATAGAAACCAAAACAAAAACATAGAAACACAGGTAGTCTGTGAAAGGGAAGAAGACCTTTTGACACAGCTCTGTTTGTAAGATGGGTGCTCTTTTTAGAGAGAGAGAGAGAGAGAGCGAGAGAGAGAGAGAGAGAGAGAGAGAGAGAGAGAGAGAGAGAGAGAGAGACTTTAAACTAGTTGATCATTGAAACTATTTTAAATATTATTTGACTTTAATTAACTATTTGAAAATAAGTGAGCTGCAAACTGTGGAGCAGAAGCGCTGCGCTTTTCTGTTCCGTTCATTTTTGTTGTGCTGTTCAGCTTTCTGTAAATGAGTGCATAATTGTCGAGACATTGTATAATCTCCAGCCTGTTTTCCCTGAGTCTGTTGAATTTGATCAGGGATGGGTCTATTTTTGTTTGTTCAAGCCTCCATCATCTATCCAGCTGATCTGTGGTATTCTGAAATACAGGCAGCAATTATTTTTTCAAATGCAAATGTATAGCAGCAGAAGCTCCAGTTGCCGATATTATATGCCTAGGTATATGCTTTGAGTTGTTGAGATGTTTGCACATAGGCTATTTGTGGACTTTTGCTTTTTTTAAGTTTGCCATAAAGCAATACTGAACCATTTCTGTAGCCTCTTACTGCAGCAGGGGTCGCCGGTGACCCTATTCACTTGCTGAAAATGCTTAACTACATCATAACAACATTGCTATGGCATTACAGAGAGCCATAGTGCTGCGCTAAGGGGTTTAGTCCTCTCCTTCACTTAAATAATTGGGTTTTACCTCCTGCAACTAGCTGGACCTATAGGATTCAATGATAGTTGCTAGCTTGTCGGTAAGAGAGAACAGCTGGAAGTACTACAGGAGAAATCATCCCTAAGGGGAGCCTGCGTATCTGCCTGTGTGTTTGTCGGTCTGTCTTGAATTGTTTGTCATTTTTTTCAGTCAGGGTCATGTATGTACACTGTATGTTGTACAGTAACGGTAGGCTATTTGTATTAGAATGCTCTCAGCTGGAGCTTTCTGGGTGTCCACACAGTAAAATAAGCAGTGTTATTAATACTCAACACTTAATAATCAACACTTGAAGAGTGCTCTAAGCACTCTAGAATATGTTTAAGAAGAAGATGAGGAAGATTATGAAAATGTTGAATCAACACTGCATTTAAAAAATAAAATAAAAATCTGTTTTGGGGCTTTTTTGGACTTTAAAGTGAAGATAGTGGCTGGAAATGAGTGGGAGAGAGAGACGTGGGAGGTTTGAAAAATGACCTCGGGATAGAATTGAGTGTAACAGTGCAGTGCGTTTGAGCCACGGCTGGGCTAACACTGCATTTTTTTGCTGTGTACTGGGAACATGGGAGGTGGTCTTTGAGCTGTTGGGGCATGATTGAAATAGATATTTAAAGTGTTTCGCACTATTACTGTGACAAAATCACAACAATAATTTTGTTTTGCACCCTTTCCCTTGATTAAGTAGATTAGCTTGTTTATTGTGTGTTTTTTGTGCTTTCACTCCTTTTGCCCTTTCACGTACAGTACACACTTTCTCTTTTCTTCTCTTTCTCACACACGTTTTTTTCATCGTTTCCCATTTTTCCCAGAGCTGGTTCAGAAAAACACAGGTTCACCATGCGAGATGATTACTCTTGGCGACAGGTGCAAGGCAGTGCAGGGTAAAATGTTTTTCTGCTTGCCCTTGCATTTATCCAGCAGGCTGCCTGCTCTCTGCTGGTCTCTGTGCGTCAGCTCTACTGGCAGCCTGACTGATGGCTAACACCACACAACACAAGCAGGGCCGCTGAAAGCTTTGGCCGGGCCTGGAACAAAGTCATCTGAGAGGCCCCTCGCCCAATATGTATGTAATAGGGGGGCACAGTTCTAGGTATCCTCT
The DNA here is from genome assembly GCF_034702125.1 of Engraulis encrasicolus. Lineage (NCBI taxonomy): Eukaryota > Metazoa > Chordata > Actinopteri > Clupeiformes > Engraulidae > Engraulis > Engraulis encrasicolus. The sequence goes on from NC_085864.1 coordinate 4,261,052, forward strand.
ATCCCTGTACCCTGAACAACTCACCTCTTTGTCCCACCAGGTTTGCTTCCCTGTGCAGCGGCCTACAGTGTGGGGCTACTTCAGCCATCCTCATCCTTAAACCATTCAACCCAGCATAAGCCACCACACACACACACACACACACACACACACACACACACACACACACACACACACACACACACACACACACACACACACACACACACACACACACACACACATAGACACACTGTATACACACAAGACATGCACAGACACTCATGCACACACACACACACACACACACACACACACACACACACACACACACACACACACACACACACACACACACATGTGCACACACACATAGACACACTGTATACACACAAGACATGCACAGACACTCATGCACACTCATGCACACACACACACACACACACACACACACACACACACACACACACACACACACACACACACACACACACACACACACACACCCTCAGTCAGTACATCCTGATTAATGGAGAGGCGGGGCGGCTTCCATATGCAGGTCACACCTGGTCAAGGCGGCAGTCCGATTCGGGTCGGGAGAGGGGAAAATAGCTGCAGCACTCTTCACTGAGCAAAGCACCTCTCTGTGTGTGTGTGTGTGTGTGTGTGTGTGTGTGTGTGTGTGTGTGTGTGTGTGTGTGTGTGTGTGTGTGTGTGTGTGTGTGTGTGTGTGCACGATGACACAATTTGAGGCACTGCTGACTACGCCTACCTTCTTATGGATGTGCCACACAAATGACAACGGCAGGGAGAGTAACTTTGCTCTTCACTCTTAACTTAACTTCTACTGGCAGAAGTGTATCTTGGCAGTGTGGTCAAACTAAACGTTAGGGTTTCTGGGTGTGTTTATTTATTTACACCATGACGTGAAGAGTGCGCCTACAGTAATGTTGTGACATCACCTAACATTATATACTGTATGTAGCCTCTTAGGGCTAAAGGTTAGGATTAAGTTCTGATATCGTACTAGTTATAGTAGACCGTGCAGTCTGTGGCAATGCTGCAATGACTTGTGCACCAAAAGATGCGATCACTTTCAGGCCGGATAGCACAATGCTAGTGATGCTTCCCACACCAGTCACACTGGAAACCAAAGTGCGTAGCGGTTAACTTCATACCATTTGTTGATTTGACTGTGTGTGACCCAGGCCAGATTAACCAGCTGATATCACTCTGGAAAAACCAACTGGTTGTTGGCATGAACGTATCAGTCGGTTCGAGATTAAGCGCAGGAACCAACACTGGAATTGAAGAGTTCAGTTGCAAAACCCCCTAAGTGCCTTTTCAGAAAATAATCTTTATTCATTTTTATTTAATACAAAGGCTATCGAAATTGCATATTTGTTATTTTATTCATGTAATATAACTATTTATACGTATTATCAAGTACATAAATGTAAACCAAAACCAACAACGGGGTTCTCTAAAAATACAGAAGTCCAGGTCTTCAGAAATGGAGTTATGGGGTTTTGCATCTGAACTCTTCAATTGTTCTCTGACACCCTGAAAACGTCATTTTGACACCGCAGGATTGCTCTACTGTATTAAAGTGAGTAAATAAATAAACTATGACCGTGTGCTGGTAAATGATGCAGCGGTGTGTATCATGCAGAAACAAGGAGTTCTGCAAACACTAAATGCATTTTTGGTGCAGGTTTATTTATATAAAAATATGGAATGAGGCAATTGGCTGAAAGCATCCACCCACACCATGCACTAAAAGTATATATATATATACATATATATATATATATATATATATATATATATATATATATATATATATATATATATAAAGAACAGTGAAAACCTCCTTGTCATGCAAAACGAAACACATCATATCGTGATTAATGTGAGTCTCATCAAGAATAAAAATGCATATTATCATGGAGGCAAAAGGATTGCTTCCATTAGTCCCCGGGCTCAGGTTTTAGAGAGGCTCCATTCAACCTTGCATGTCGTAAAATAAAAGAAGCCATTTCTGTGAAAGCACAATAGAAAGAAGACAGAAGAAAGCAGCATTTGAAGCCCAGCACACCATGTATTGTATCGCTTTACAGAATACTGTCTAGATTGGATTGCAGAGATTTCCCCCCTGCTCTTTCTGTATTTCTATCCGACTTCGCTGCTTTGCCAGATGGTGTGTGCAGCCAAAACCTTATTTATTTATTTATTTCAGGGGGATACACAGTAAAAATGCACTATTAATTCAACACTTAGAGAGTACTCTGGGACTCTGGGAATGAATTAACACTGCACTGATTGCTCTTAAGTGCAGACTGGCCATGTCTTTGGAGCGCAGAACAACTAATAAGTCCTGGAAGGGCACTTGCTCTTATTAAGATGAATAAGGATTTGGAACGAGAAGAGAAGAGGGGATTGTTGTTACCTCAGAGGAGAGAGAGAGAGGGAGAGAGAGAGAGAGAGAGAGAGAAAGGGGGGTACGACTTGTAACTGTGCCTCTATTACTAAAATGGCCTCTATTCTATTCCGAGCTCATTGAGATTACACTTGATCAAGGCATCTGAGTGCAGTTTGATGATTAGGCCTGATTGCCAGGGAGGATCAGAATCTTTGATGATGTTATATTTTTCCATCATGCAATAGCGTGCAAGACACAAAGAGAAAAAAGACAGAGAGGGGGAGAGCAAGAGAGTGCTTCAATACAACTGAAATGGCAGAATAATGGCAGGCAATTGTGAGATAAGAGCCGGGGCTATTGCTCACGATTGTTCACCTGGAGGTTGTAATGCAATGTAATGAAGGAGATCCACACGACTGCAGACTTCCTCTGTCTCAGCTTGCCACCTTTGCACGTGTACTGTACAGACAGTTAAGTCTTTGGCCTTAGGCTTAGGGCCATTACAAAGTATTTAGTGGCAAGAGGGGGACACTATTCTTCTCTTCAAACTATTAGGGAGGAGGCCTTCAAGACAGATTTCGACCGAAGTATCATTGCACTTTTCAGTCACTGAATTTAGGGAGGTTTTGTCCACACTCACATAGTTGGCAATGCTGTCATTTGCATCACAAGTACGTAAAATTACAGTCATGACCAGGCCCCCCATTTTCAGTTGGGGAAGGGAGGTGTGGAGGTGGGCTAATTGTGACAGGCCTTGCCTTGCCTTGCCATTCTGACAGTCTGCTGCTGTAGTTTTCAGGCGGGGGAGTAATTAAATGTGCATTTTCTCCCATAATGCACCACCTCTGTGCTTCCCTCCCTCAGCTGTCCTGACTTAGCTCTACTCAGCCAAATGAGGGAGCCTGCGTGGTGCTGCTGGTGCTGGTTCCTGTTGGGTGCCTTCAGTATTGGAGCATCCGGAAACTCATGCAGGCGGTGACGGTGACTGGCGGGGTGATTGGCAGGGATGAGGAGGGGGAGAAAGAACAGGGTGGTGGTGGTGGTGGTGGTGGTGGTAATGATGGAGATGGGAGTGGGGTGGAGGGAGAGAGAGAGAGAGAGAGAGGGGGGGGAGACGAAGAGAGATGGGAATACTGAGGGGAAGATAGGGATAGAAAGACAGGCAGAGAAAGAGGGAGGATGTGGGAGTGGGGAAGAGAGAAGAAACATAGAGAAAAACAGAACAAGAGAGAGGGAGAGAGAGAGAGTGAGAGGAGGTGAGAATGGGGGGAAATGAGGCACATTGTGCAGCCTTAGCCAGTTCAGCAGTTTAGAACAGAGCAGCCGTTCCATCACCAGCAGCAGCCAGCCAGAGTCAGGCAGCTGCGTGCCGTGCGAGTGGGCCCAGAAATGCTGCCTAGTGCGCTCGCTTAAGCGCCTTTGCAGCTCAGATGCTGCCGCCGCTACAATGCCCAGACAGCAGCATCATCTCATGGCTAGTTTGTTAAAGGGATATGTATGAAAAACTCAGACAGCCAGACCGCCTCCGTGAGAAAGACTTGACTGTGTGGTTTCTTTTTTTAGGGGGAAGGTTTTGGGTTTTTTTGGTTGTGGTGAGAAGAAGTGAAAACTGTGAGGAGATATAAAAAACAGTCTCTGTCTCTCTGCCGCAGTCAGCCAAACGCTGAGTCATTTTAGTTTGCTTACACACACTACTGTAGCAGTGAAAGTACTCTAAAATAAATAATCACGCTCTTACAAAAACAGCACAACAAAAAATGAAACCCTCTGGGCACATGATTCTTGCTGTTGTATGAGAACAGCAAAACAGTACTATGTAGCCTACCTGCTGGTAAAAACCTTAAAAAATATTGAACATTGTACTGTGTTTGGGCTCTTTCCTGACCTAAAAAAGATTTGCTTCAGAGCAACTATTAATAGTATTCATCTCAGAGTTACCCAGTAAAGTAGTAGACAGTGTTAACTCAACTCTTAGAGAGCACCCTTACATGTTGAATTCATTGACACTGTAGTATTTAAATACCTGCTGGTCTCTCCCATCAGTAAGAGGGAAAGATGCATTAAAATGCAAAGACGGCAGGGAGAGTAAAAATATAATTGTCGCTGTGGCTAGGTTTTGATTTTTTACCTGAATGTGTTGAAAACAGTAAAAACAGTAGTTCAAAAATAAACCAGCAGTTCAAAGATCAATTACAGGCCTACATGCAGGTTTTAAGACATCATGTGAAATGTTCTGTTTGACTGATTCTCATTCCCATAATTACGGTCTGTAATTATGATATAGAGCTGGGGATTTAAATCACGTCAGTGTCAGAAATCTGGGAAACACTCTTGTTTCTAACAAGGTTTTTGTATGCATGGCCTCTGCCAAAAAAAAAACGGTGCCATTTCATTTATGTTTCTGTTTTGCTTTCGTTTTGGCAAGTGCTACACCGACAATTGAATAAGCACACCCCACATCACTGATGAGACATGGCAAGCTTGTCAACCCCCCCAACGCAAATGTAGACTACAGTGTCTTCAAACCCCATAAAAGCTTATTTGCTAGTGGTTAAGCTGTCTATGTCCGACAGGGCCACTGACAGCTTTTGCCATGCCCAGGACAAAGTCATTTGAAAGGGCCCCCCCATTCAAAATATACAAGATACAATGTGAGGAAAATCCGATTTTGGGCCTCTCTCCCTAGGAACGAGACAGATGACCCCTTTTTGTCCCCTTCCCTGTCAGCTTCACTCATGTCCGGTATAGCGGCGATACTGCAAAGGACCTCAAAGATATGACTTTAAAACACAGAGCAGCATACTGCAGCTTTGCTGTTCCCTGCAGGGCAAGTGGAGAAATTCAAAGCCATGAACTTCCCTCTCTCTCTCTCCTTCTCTCTCAGCTCTGCGAGAGGCCGCAGAATTGCTGCCATTTGATGTCCAAGGCATTCAATTTACATACATTAAGTGTTTTCAGGCGGGTCTGATTTGTGCCGCATATGAAATGCTTATGAGTCCGACTCAACAGCAGCACAATGTCCGTGCACATTGCGTTTTTTTTCCACGAACATGACATGTTTTGCAAGGCAGGATGACCAATGTGGTGATCCGCACTGGTTCAGATTACAGCGAGCGAGTTGTTGTGTTGAATTATGGGATAGGATTTGTTTTTGTGTGTTTGTGCTGAGTGCCGGCTATTTCCTTCTTCTTCAATGAGATGTATGGACGTGAAAATGAATTGCATGCTTTGTACACAGACAGACATATAGACACACAAACACAAACTCTCTCTCTCTCTCTCCCTCTCTCTCTCCCTCTGTCTCTGCCAGACACCCTGGGCCTCCCACACCAACATAAATCAGTAGGTGTTTAAATGCGTGTAGTGCAAAATCAGTTTCAAAGTCTGCCTCTACATGCATGTATGTGTGTACAGTTTTGCAGTTTCACAGTGGTGGTAGTAGTAGCGATTGAGGGAGGAAAAAAAAACGTTTAATCAGAATTTATTACCCTGTCGGTGTTCATGGGCATATATTTTCTTTTCAGCTCCACTGAGCCACGCACGCCACATATTTCATCGGGTCATCTAGCTAGCCTGGCGCACGCACCCCCATGGCTGCACGCACCCAGCACCCAACACCCGCCGAGCCCCAACACGAGCCACTTCATTTCCTCCGCCCCGCCACTACGCTACATGTGTTGGGCCTGATTAACAGCCATTCTCCTGGCTCATCAAACCATAACTTGATTAGTTGTAGAGTGTGCACGTATGATTGTGCTAATTTATGTGCACTGCGGAAAGGGGATATGGGGGGTGGGAGGGGGCATTTTTTAACCATGCAACTCCTCTCTTTCTTTCTTTCTTTCTTTCTTTCTTTCTTTCTTTCTTTCTTTCTTTCCTCAATGCCAGTCATGTTCAAACCCTCACTCATTCACTTATCTATTCACTCTCTCTTTCTCTCTCTTTTTCGCTCAACATTGGTCATGCTCAGTCTCTCACTCATTCATTCGCCCTCTCCCCCACACTCTCTCCTCCTCCTCCTCTCCTTTTTTTCTCGTTTCCTCCCCTCTTTCAGCCCCAGAGCTACGATATTAAAGACTGTAAATGAAATTTCTCTGCTTGATTCATATAGCCACTCAGTGAGGGACTGCGGTCGGCTGGGGTAGTGGGGGTTTATCGCTGGTTTCCAGCATACGGCTTCTCCTTTTTTCTCACTCTATCCGTCGTCGGCGCCGCTCGCTCGCCTTTTTTGTTGTTTGTCGTTTGTTTTTATTTATTTATTTTTATTTTTCTGTGGTTATTAGTGGGCTTTCAAAAGGCTGTTACATGCTGATGTCTTTCATTCGGGGCCTTCAAATGCAGACAGAGATATCACTGGGTGTCAGGTGGGGGAGCGGAGCCCAGGGGCACAGTGTGCCATTATAGCTCAGTCAGAGGAAATCTGTACACAGCACGGGGAGGGAGGAAAAAATATAGTGGAGGGGAAATAAACACAACCAACACCGAGTCCCAAATGGATAGATAGAGAGAGGCAGAGGGAGAGGGAGAGGAAGGGAAGGAGGGAAGGCAGAGGGAGTGTGTGGGGGGGTTGTAGTGGGGTGGAGGATTGGAAACTACAGTACTCCATCACCACATAAACAAACATACACACAGCTAGACGCAGACACAACACAAACAAACACAAATAACTGTGTACGCCTGCACTCGCGCACATGTGCACACACGCACACACACGCGCGCACACACACACACACACACACACACACACACACACACACACACACACACACACACACACACACACACACACACAGGCCTGCTGACAGGCGGGGACAAAGGGGTCAGAGAATGAAGGGGCCCAGGATTGGGACCCCATTACATTGTAGGTATTGAGGTGGGGGCCTTTTCAGATGGTTTGTCCCAGGCCCAAAAGCTGTCAGCGGCCCTGCTCACACACACACACACACACACACACACACACACACACACACACACACACAGTCAGACGTGTACACTTACAACCACGGCAAGCCGTACACAGACTGTTTCTTCTTTTTGGAGCACACACACAAATATACACACACGTGTGCGCGCACACACACACACACACAGACACTCGCAGTTACACATAGATGTGCACTCAAAGTCTTTCTACCTCTCTGACTCTCTTTTTCTCTCACACACGTGCGCACCCAACACAACTTAACTTTAAATTCAGTTCTTACCACTGAGCCGACAAACATTAAGATTACCTCTCACTTTAGGCTTGCATCAAATCATAATTAACAATTTAATCACAGGCAATGAATACTAATTCACTCCTAGCCACAGGACGCAGAGCCATATTTTGCCAACAAACATCACAAACCCCAGGATAACGGCAAAATTACTAAATGCATCATTGTTATTATTTTGCAGGTAACATTTTAGTCTGACCTCGATGTCAATGGGGACATTACTTAACATTTCTATATTTCTCCCCCATACATTTTCATTCTCCCTCTCTCTATTCCCTTATTCCTAATGTTTATTTCATGAGTGTTGCTCTTTTCTGTTCAGTTTAGCTCCTTTTAGACTACACAGACTGTGGATACTGATGAGGAGGTCATTGTATGTGTAATTTTGGGAAGGGTTTTTGCATTTAGATTTACAATTTAAAACTATTCTTTGCCTCTGGGCCTATAAAAATGATATCCAGATACCAAGAGTGCCTGCATAATTATAAATAGGCTACATCTCTATGCAGTAAACTATGGTCTTAAATAACTTAATATCCTCATTAGGTTACTGTTATTTTCATCAGAATGAAACACAGCAATAAAAGAAAAAATGTCATTGCCTTTGAGGTTGTTTTGAAAGTCATAATCCATCCGATGTTGCTTTACATTCTGTTAACATTCATATAACCATTACGTAAGCCTATTTTATATTTCAGGACACTGCTCACAAATTTTGTAAATCGGTCGTATCTGGCAACCAATGTGAAATAGCCTATATTCCACTTGCTGTACAGTGTAAGGCTCAGGATAGGTCTTTTTTAATATTTTATTTCATTACGAACGACAGGAATCCATTTTGTACTAAACCCCATGATCAATACAGCTGTATTAAAAACATTGTAATTGTAATTCTTATGACATTTAAACGAGGGCAGTATTAGATTATGTACGGTACAAACTTTGGCTGATTCTGAAGTTGTTCCAGTTGCTGACGCTAGGAGCTGTCCTCGGTGCTGGAACAGCGGCAGCGCTCTTGTCTTGGAGGTGCTGACAGTTCGAACCTGCAATCGGCTTACTGAGCGTTGAAATTTACCACTCTCTGACTGCCTGCTGATCAGAAATATAAATCAGATCCGAAGGAGCGAACGAGGAAAAACATTCGCCTTCTCTACGCCGAGCGAAGGGGCGTCTCGCTTGCTTGCAAGTGGCTTCCACAGCATTGTAGTCGCTTTACCGTGGTTTTGTTAGGAAAGTGTTTAAACACAAGGACATATCTTTATGTGAGAAGGATTCCAAGCCGCAAGCATGAACCCGACAATGTGGTGTCGACCGAATTTGGCCGCTTTCTTGGTGATTCTACCCGCTTTCGCCCTGGTTGTGCGCGTTCAAGGTAAGGCATATTCTTCGCCTAAGCTATACGTGGTTATATTTTGGAACCCATGTGTTATCCGTTGTCTGTACTCTTGGGTTGCAGTGCACGCAGTTTCCTCGTGCACCGCACGAAAGCATTGCATCGTCCCTTTGTCCGTTCGTCTATCAGTCTGTTTTCACACAGGCTCGCGTGGAAGCAACATAATAAATGTAAACCCTGTTGACATTTGATGCTGTTGGATACCCAGTTAATATGCGTTACGTCTTTGTGGTATCGCTTCTGCCTTTTATGGACACGATTTAATGGCAAAATCCCAGAGTAAACAGGGCATCACACACGCAGCCGAAAAGTGACTCAGTTGTAATTTCCGGAGTTCATTTTTCCACTTTAGTGAAGCGTTGAAGGGGAGTACAAACAGCATGCTATCCAGTGCAAATATGATCACAATAGTCACACTGTAGACCAGGTGCTATTGTTTAGCAATTATCTGTTGAGGTGAAAGTTCAACAGGTCCTGTTTGCAAGAAAGGAAAAGTGCAGTAGCTTAATTGAAGTTATCTTTGAAGTCACACTTTGTGCATGCTCATTTCTCCCATAGCTCTGTTTTGGAGGGTTTCCTGTGAGACGAGAACACTATACTATAATTTCAAAATCCCTCGCCAATAGTCGTTTGTTTGTGATATAAATAGTATAGCCTACGCATGAATTCATTTAAAACGTAACGTAGCCTATCACCATGTCCTGAATTCACTGTTATTGCATGCGCAAATACATAGGCTACTGTAAAACGCAATTTAAATGTAAACAAACAAAAAAATATATAGGCTAGACTAACAAATGTGACGTGGTCTGACCCTGGACGAAAATGGGCCTGCATACAACTTTCAAAAGAATATCGAAGCACAGTGCACTGCACATGCAAGCAAGTCATGCGCAAAGTTGATAGATACCCTGAAGCCAAGAAAAGACAGCAAGACAGAATCAGATGCAAGGCTGTTTATCCCCTTGCCTGCGAGAAGGTGTGCATAGGCCTATTTCAAAAAGTTCAGAAACTTTATTGTTGGATAGGCCACATATTTACCGAAGGACTAATGCACTATCTACTATTCTTTTTCGGGGATGTATTTGCCTGCTGCATTGTCTACTGAAGTGCTTATAATGACATGTTGTTTATGCTACTACCATTTAATAATAACTGCCTAATGTCAGAAGTTCACAGTGAAATGAACACGGTCAAAAGTAATTACAAGTGATCGGAAATTATTGTGTTGAGAGTAGTTTTATGCAATCTATCACGGACAAGTGG
>NC_085864.1:4278827-4306327 GCF_034702125.1 Engraulis encrasicolus
CAGCAGTGGCACAGGGGGACGGGCCACAGGGCTAAATCTCATTTTAATGGCTCCTGTGGCATTTCTGGAAACACATCATGCTTTAGGATGCGGCAGCTAGGCCAGGCAGGCAGACACAGTGTCAGGCAGACAGCAGGCAGGCAGGCAGGCCCATCTCATCACCGCATCCTGCAGGTCATTATGGTGACAGAGACGAGGGCATGTTTGTTTTTTTATGTGTTTGTCATTTGTATGTGTGCGTGTGTGTGTGTTTGAGTTTGAGTGTGTGTGTGTGTGTGTGTGTGTGTGTGTGTGTGTGTGTGTGTGTGTGTGTGTGTGTGTGTGTGTGTGCGTGTGTGTGTGTGTGTGCGCGTGCACATTTGCCTGTGTACGTATACTTATATATGTAAGCTACAGAGAGGGAGATAAAGAGAGAATGGATATGTGTTTTTTTTTTCTGTGTTTGAGTGTGTGTGCATGTGATACAGGTAGATAGACAGAATGTGTGTGTGTGTGTGTGTGTGTGTGTGTGTGTGTGTGTGTGTGCGTGTGTGCGTGTGTGTGTGTGTGTGTGTGTGTGTGTGCACACGTGCCTGGGTGGATATTTCCCTCATTAGATGAGTAACTCTTGTTACAGGGGCTTATGTGAACTGCTCATGACACGTTGGTGTTGGTGAGAATGCTATGACGAAGATCAGAGGGAGCCATGCGAATGAGCAGTCACAGGCTTTGTAAACAAGCACTGCCTATACTATATATGCACACATAAAGGTACAAACATCAAGAGTTACTGTATATTCAAAAATAGCAGTTTTATCATGTGTTTCCCTCCTTGAATATCATTGAAATCAGCTCTGTTGTGTGAACTTGGTGAGGAAAAATCATTACACAACATCATTTTAATTTCTACACCCATTATTTTATTAATCCACCTCCTGATTCTATGTTAAAATATATAATAATAATAAAACGATGCATACAACTTGAATTTTAAGGACTTTGTTTAAATTACATTTTTGGAAAAGAGCTCTTCATATGCACACTACTGTATTATAGCCGAGGTACATGCACATACTATATTCCTAGCAAGCATGTCTTTGCACCAACGTTAGCTTACAAGGCAAAAGTTATTTATTATCAGGACTTTGACTGGTTCTCATTTCTGTTTTTAATTAAAGGCATCATAAGCAGCTTAGTGCGAATGGAAGGGTCCAAGCGGCCCATGTTTCATTTGGTATTAGGCTATAGACATGACATTTATTGCTTTACTGTCGAGAACGAAAAATCCATTTCAGTCGTTATAAAGTGGTCTAATTGGCAATGTCATGTAATTGATAATCTTTTGAAAGAGAACATTTGGTTCAAGCTGAAGGGTGTATCTGAAATGTCAACAAAATAAGCGTGCAGTACATTGTGTAGTCAACAATACATTGCAAAGTCGGTCCCATGGATTGAAAAATATGTTTGTGAATAAGTCACAAGTCTGGGTATAGTCTTACATACAATGTCGTCAGTGCTGTGTCGTCCCATCTGTGCATTACACAAACACCAGATAGATATTGCTACATCTCTGGTAGATATTGCACACATCTTCACCGCAAGCCTGGATAGCCTTGCCTGTTTACTCCTCTGAATTTAGCTATCATCTTTTATGGATGAAATACGGCTCGCTGCTTTCATGAAAAGCAATTAACATTTCGATGCAAAAAAGGCCATAAGTCTACAGTTGGATGACCTTTTGAATGTGCGCTTGAGCATCAGACAGAAGGGACTTCTACCTACTTCACTGAAAAACGCAACCCCAGCGCTTGAGGCAATTTTTTAGCGATTTGCACAACAATGCTAATACTCAAATCATCTCAAAACGCAAGTAATAAATGATAGATTCTTACATCGTCCTTGATTTTTCTCTATACATACCTCTTTCTTTCCTTCTCTCTCTCTCTCTCTCTCTCTCTCTCTCTCTCTCTCTCTCTCTACCATATCTCTTTTTCTCTGTATCTCTTTTTTCCCCTCTATTTCTCCGTTATCTCTCTGTGTTGGTTCTGAGGAAAAAAGCAATTTGCTTCCCCTGATCCCACGCAATCAGTACTGCTTCAAGGCTTTTTGAAAAAAAAAAGAAAGCTGTTGAGAAAGAAGAAAAAAGGGAAAGCAAAAGAAAAAGCAGGGAGGGAAAAAGACGAAAGGGAAAAAAAAGAAGAGGGGCCATCTCATTTAATTAAATGGTACGCTCTCCAGCTCTGATGATCATATAATTTTCGCAGGATTGAAAAATATTCAACACCTGTTTTCGGATTACCGGTGATTAACCTATTTCAATGTGCACTCTGCTGCCATCAAGGGCCATTCACAGTGTGTATACCCTCCTAATTGTTCTATCTCTCAGACTGAGTCTCTCTTTTCTTTTCAGCCTGCGCTCCATTGAAAATGAGTGTTATTGTGTTACCCCGTTCCCTTCAACCACCTAAACACCATCATACTTAACACTCGAACACTCTCCTCACACACACTTGTGGACACACGATAAACACATACAGAAGCACGCACGCACACACACAGTCTCTTTCTCTCTCTCTCTCTCTCTCTCTCTCTCTCTCTCTCTCTCTCTCTCTCTCTCTCTCTCTCTCGCTCTCTCTCTCTTCCCCTCTCGCTCTCTCTCTCAATGTTGGCTGTGAGATGAGGGGGTGGTGATCGGCTCTGCTCCGCTCTGCTCTCCTCTCTCACTTCCGTTCGCTGCTCTCTCTTCGCTCTGCCTCTCTCTACGCCACGAGCGTTACCTGAAAACTGTCTTGACATTTCAAACTGACAATTTTGTGAAATGTTTATCCCATTGGCTGTCAGCACTGAGCTGGGATGTCACATAAGGACTGCATGCTTTTTTATACTGTAATGATTTCTCCAACCTCTGTCATTGTTGATGCGTGCAAGTTTGTGTTGCCATTTGTATATATTTGTGCTATTTTGTCTATTGTGCCAGTGACGTGCCCGAGAGTTTGTGTCTTAACGGTTAAGACACCTGCAAATGTTTTCCTTCTTTGTTAAGGTGCCGGGGTGACTTCCAGTGCAATCATACCAAGCTTACTGCACAGCGCTGTGCTACTGCTGTTGCCACTTCTTCTGCTTCTGGTGCCGTGGCTTTCTGCTGTTTCAAAGCTTTGCCTTGTAATTTACTGAGCTGTCAAGCACGAATCATGCATCATCACCCTCAGCAGCACCACGCACAGAAATCCTCCCGTAAACCCCCAACACGCATGCACGCACACCACCACACACTTGTACACGCACACACGCATGCACGCAAGCACGCAAGCACGCACGCAGGCACGCACGCACGCACGCAGGCACGCACGCACGCACACACACAGACACACACACACACACACACACACTATCCCCATGGTAGATATCAAACGCCTCTTCGGCAGTGCCAGCATTCTCCCCTCTGCTTCTTCCTTCCCCCTGACTTCCTACTTCCGTTTCTCTCTCTCTCCTCTCTTGTGTGTCCTCCCTCCTCTAGCCTCCTATTCTTCTCCTCTCTCTCCCTCCGTCTCCCTTTCTCCTCCTCTATCCTCTCACCTCCTTCCACTGTCAGTCCTCCATCCATCCCGCTGCTCTTGTCTCCTTCCCCCGATCTCCTTCCTCTCCTTTTCTTCCTCCTCTGTCCTCCCTTCCTCCTCCCTCTGTCCTCCCTTCCTCCTCCAATCTCCCTCCCTCCTTACCTCTTTCCTCAGGCCTACTTCTCTCCCCCTCTTCTCTCCTCTCTCCTCCCTCTCTCCGCTGTCTTCCCTCCTCATTTCTCTCCTGCTTCTCTCCTCCTTCTCCCCCCTATCTCCTTCCTCTCTTCTTCCTCCTCTTCTCTCTCCTGCTGTCCCGCACTGCTGTTCTCCTTTGCCCTCGTCACGGCTAATCAGTGTTTCCTGTCTCCCTCTCGCCGTCTCTCCTCCCGTCTCTCTTCCCGTCTCTCCTGCGCCTACTAAATGGCCGTCCACACAGCTGCTGTTCTGTTGCGCAGCTAGAAAGCATCTCCTTGTCACCGCTGACATACTCTCACTGCTGGCTCTTGGTGACATTACCACCGCCACCGTGACCACCACCACCACCACCACCACCACCTTCATCACCACCGCCACCGTCACCGCCAACGCAACTGTTAACGCGTGACTCATGACGTGCCCATTATGGCCTTTCACTGTTCTACATCCCTCAGTCCTGTATATCTCTCTCTCTGTCTCTCTCTCTCTCTCTCTCTCTCTGTCACTCTCTCTCTCACACACAATCTTTCAGTATCTCATCCTCTCGCCATTTCTCGATGTAGCCGTCTATCTCTCTTTATCTCCCTTACTCTCTCTCTCCCCCTCACTCTCTCTCTTTCTCCTCATCTCGCTTACTCTTTCTATCCTCTACCTTGCATCTGCCACTTCCCTTCTCTCTCTGCCCCCTCTCTCAGCATCTCCCTGAATCTTTTTCTCTCTCTCTCTCTCTCTCTCTCTCTCTCTCTCTCTCTCTCTCTCTCTCTCTCTCTCTCTCTCTCTCTCTCTCTCTCTCTCTCACTCTCTCTCTCAACATCTATCTTTTCTGCTGTTCCCCGCTCCCTTTCTTCCTCTCTCCAGGAGTGAGTGTGCGTAGGCAGTTGGGAAATATTCATTACAAATCAATGGCCAATCTCTCCATGCAGCCACTGCTCCCGCTGCCCCGACATTATTCCAGCAGCCATCCCTCTCTCTCATGGCCCGTGTCTGTGTGTGTGTTTGTGTGTGTGTATACAGTATGTGTGTTTGTGTGTGTGTGTGTGTGTGTGCCGGTCTGTCTTTGCATGTGTATAGAGGTGTGTGTCTTACAAGTGTGTGTGTGTGTGTGTGTGTGTGTGTGTGTGTGTGTGTGTGTGTGTGTGTGTGTGTGTGTGTGTGTGTGTGTGTGTGTGTGTGTGTGTGTGTGTGTGTGTGTGTGTGTTTGTGTGTTGTGTTGTGTGTAGCTGGGTTCTGCCAGTCTGTGTGCCCACTGCCCACACACTGAATGTTTTTAATCCATGCTGTTAATCATTCCACCTGCCTGTTTGAGATTTTGAGCCTCCCCCAAGACTCAGCTTAGGGCCTGTTCACAGGGTATCGGCCCAGAGATTGGGAATGCAAGTCGGGGGGAGACCGGTAGTTCCTCACTCTCTCTAACTCCTCAGGAGTCTGATAGATTTCTGTCTAGATTTAGTTCACTACAGGGGCCTCTGCCTTTCTTCTCTTCATCTGTTCCCCCTGCTATCCACCTCCTCTTCCTCTCCTCCTCTCCTCATCCTCTCTTCCCCCTCTCCTCCTCTTTTCTTCTTCTTCCCCTCCACTGCTCTGTTCTTCTCTTTCCGTCTTGCCTTTTTTCTCTTCATCTCTTCATTGCTCCTCCTCATCCCATCTACCTCTCAATCTCCACCTCCACTGCATTCTCTCTTCCTCCTCTCCTCCTCCTCCGTTATCCTTCCCCTCCACTACTTTGCTGATCCTATCGGTCGCCTGATATAAACCCCGGCCTTACAGCGGTGGACAGTGAGTGAAAGAAAAACAACACGCTGGCCCGGATGGCGGGAAGCCTGTCCGTTTTTTTCCTTTTTTCCCCTCAACACTCCCTTTCTTTAATTCTTTCTTTCTGTCCACCAATAGTCCACCAAGAGAGAGAGAGTGACAGGGAGAGAACGAGAGAGAGAGAGATAGAGAGAGCGAGGGAGGGCCTTTTGTCCCTATTCTCCTTCGCCGCATATCCCCGAACCACATGCGTTTCCCATGGAGGTGTCTTCGCCTTTGATAAGAAAAAAATTTGGTCACCTTGGCAACACCATCGACCCCGTCCAACCATCCAACCAACCAACCTCCACCCCCCAGGACTATCACACCACCTCTCCACACAACATGATCCCCTCTCACCCCTCTTATCCCCTCACCTCAACACACAACACGCACTCTGCATATCCACCCCCCATCCCCTCACCTCTCCACAACATCCCCTTGCACCTCTCCACAACCCGCACTTTGCACACCTCCTCCCCCCCTCACCTCTCTACAATGCGCACGCTGCACCCCCTCTCATCCCCTCACCTCTTCACAAGGCACACTCTGCACATACCCTCATGCCCCCCCACCTCACCTCTCCACAACCTGCACTCTGCACACCCTCCTCCCCCATCACCTCTCCACACAGCACACACACTACCCCCCCCCCCCCCCCTCACCTGGCGGCTCCAGTGGAATGTTTGCCAGGCCTTTCTGTAGCCGTGGAGCCCATCAGGCCCGGCTCCTCTAGCTTCCAGCACTATTGATTTCCGCGACCGAAGAGGAAAAGCAAATGTTAGTGCACCAAATTATGCACCTCTCCCTGTCCTCTCAACACAACCCTCCCCCTCCCCACCTCTCCACCCTCAACCCTCCTCTCTCTCTCTCTCTCTCTCTCTCTCTCTCTCTCTCTCTCTCTCTCTCTCTCTCTCTCTCTCTCTCTCTCTCTCTCTCTCTCTCTTTCTCTCTCTCTCTCTCTCTCTCTCTCTCTCTCTCTCCATACCGCTCCAGCCCTCCAGCCCTGTGCCTCTTGTTGATTGGTTGGTGTGTACTACGCCTAATTGGCTTTGGCTTGTGTGTTGCGATGCTCTCGGTATAGTAGCAGGCCTCTCTGGAGTGCATCTTGCTTCAAAGAAGCCCTTCTCTTTCGCTCTCTCTTTCTCTCTCTCTCTCTCTCTCTCTCTCTCTCTCTCTCTCTCTCTCTCTCTCTCTCTCTCTCTATCATTTACTAACTTTCTTCTCTCCGCCCTTATATCTTTCTATCTTTCTATCTCTTTCTCGCTCCCTCCATCTCTCTGTCTCTCTTTCTTTCTTGCTCTCTCATGTGCACTGTATTTCCTATTCCCTCCTATGCTCTCTCTCTCAGTCTCAGTCTCAGTCTCTCTTTCTGTCTCTCTTTCTCTTTCTCTCTCTCTCTCTCTCTCTCTCTCTCCCCCCTTCCCTCACCCTCCACACTCTCTGGCTTGTTTTAAAGTGCCAGCTCTGATCAGGAAGCCACTTCATCTGAAGGGAAGGGATGCGCCGCGGTGAGGTGAGATGCGG
The DNA here is from genome assembly GCF_034702125.1 of Engraulis encrasicolus. NCBI lineage: Eukaryota > Metazoa > Chordata > Actinopteri > Clupeiformes > Engraulidae > Engraulis > Engraulis encrasicolus. The sequence continues at coordinate 4,285,877 of NC_085864.1, forward strand.
TGCGGTGCGATGCACCAACCTGGCCTCGGTGGAGTGGGGCGGGTGGGTAGATATAGCGGCATCGGGCCGAGGCAGCAGGCAGAGACAGCAAGCGTAATCGCCGGGCTAACACACTCGCTGAAGGCCTGTCAGCGAGCACACACGCATGGCTGCCCCAGGACGCGGCGTGCAGTTTTCGCTGTCCGCTTAGGGACGAGATGTTTTCCGACACACAGATCAAACTCATTTTAGGGGAGGAGAGGAGAAGAGAGGAGCGGAGAGCATCCAGTAAACAGGGAGGGGGGGAGGAGTGGAGGAGCTGGGGAAGTGGTGTGGTGGGGTCGGTGGTGCAGAAGGGATGCCATGGTAAAGATGCTGAAAGGATGTTGAGGAGGGGGAGAGAGAGAGAGAGAGACAGAGAGAGAGAGGAGATGGGGGGTAGGGTGAGAGAGTAAAGATGCCGGGAAAAGAGGACGTGTAGGGAGTGAAGATGAGAGATAAAGATAGAAAAAAGACAGAAAAAAAGAGAAAAAGAGACAGAGGATGGAGTGGAAGGGTGAAGATGCAGGCGAGGTGGATGCTTTCTTGTCCTCCGTCATGCTGACTTGAAGATGTTTATGGTTGGATGTTGTCATCACACTGTTGGCAAATGGAAGACGAAAGGATAGGCTCCCTTCTTGTGTTGTGGATTATAACCAACCCAACAGATGCACGCACGCACGGACGCACGGACACACACACACACACACACACATGCACAAGCAGCACACACACACGAAGACACACACACACACACACACACACGCACGCACGCACGCACGCACGCACGCACGCACACACGCACACACACACGCACACACGCACACACACTGTTCCAAGCCTCTAGAGCTGGGCTGGTGTGTAGTGTACTGTAGGCTTCCTCTACTGCGTACGTGCACCACTGGAGGATCTTAAGGCTCATCAATTACACTTGATAGTATCAAGCCCATTTGAATTGCTCCCCCCTCATCCCTCTATTGTGGCTGCATGAGTGTGGAATGGATCTATCTTCCAGGCTATACTCTTAAGAGTTATTTCTGCCGGCCTCCGGATGGTATAACTGTACCTCTTATGTTGTTTGTTTTCCTTATTTCCGTGAACAGCAAGTGGTGTTTACTCTCGGAGACGGAAAAACGGAGTGAGGGGTAGAAAATGTGCGCATAAAAGCAGTTTCCTCTTTTTTTTCCTGATCTCCGATCCATTATTGTAAATTGAGCTGAATGTATTGCCGCTTTCAAGTGATCGGCAATTCCTATGACCAATGTCATTTCCCCCCCCCCTCCAACGTTTAGTTATTTTTCACAGCGACGCCGGGTGGGGTGGGTGGTGTGTTGAGGAATTAGTTCATCTAAATTCATGTGTTTTTTTAGGGGCATTTCACCTTGTGACGGAGGAGCAAATAGACCGAGATAAATCTGCTGACAAGCCGAAAAAAAAGAAAGGATAAAGTGTGACGGAGGCATTCTGCTCCGCGGCGCTGTCCTTTTTAAAGCGAGATAGCGAGACAGGTTCACCAGGCCGCAGATGAAATTGCTATTATGTCCTCCTTACAGAGGAGATAACACTCCGATTAGTTTTGCGTGTCGGCGGGAAAATGTCTCTTGAAAATGGCAAATATGAGATAGGGCTCGCCATTTGTCTTTGTGTTGAACAGGCTGCTCCTGGCAGCTGAGGAAACGTTGAAAGGGAAAGAAGGGAGAGGATAGAGAGCGACAGAGAAAGATAGGAAGATGGAGAAAACGGACGGAGATACAGGGAAAAGATAGGAAGGCGATAGAGACGAGAGTGAGAGAAAGAGTGAGAGGAGGAAAAGAGAGCGAGACGTAAGGAGGGAGACATAGGGAAAAGATAAGGAGAAGACATAAACAGATGACTGATAGAGAGCGAGAGAGCAAAAGACTGGGCAAGAGAAAGATAGAGTGACAAGGACAGAGCGCAAGAGGCAGAGTGGGATGGGGAGAAAAATGGAGAGATAGAGAAAGAAAAAGAGGGACATAAAGACAGCAGCATACAGAAAGAGTGAAGAATGGATGATGGAGAGAAACAGACACAAGGAGGAAAAGAGAGGGAGAAAGAGAAAGACAGAAAGAGAGAGAGTAAAAGACATATACAGAGAGAGAGAAAGAAGATAGAGAGAAAGAGAGAGATAGAGAAAGAAGGTGTACAGGAGCCAGCTGTACAGTGTAATATCACATCACACTTGCCATTTACCATTAAGTCACTTGCCTGCCATAACGTGGTGATTGATGGGCTGGCAGGGATTGTGCGTAGCATGCAGTTTGCGCGTGTGTGTTTATAAATATATTTAAATCATGCAAGGCCTGCAATTCTCGAGGGGGACCTCTCTGCCGTTGTGATATTATTTAAAAGGAGGGGTAACAAGATCCGCTCGGGGGCTCCAAATATTGAACATCGCCGTGACCACGGAGGATAAAGGCGGCAAAACAAACTGAAGGCTTGTCATTTAAAGCCTGTTGTGGCAGACGGTAACACCTCCACATGCTGTACGGTGCACAGGCACACACACACACACACACACACACACACACACACACACACACACACACACACACACACACACACACACACACACACACACACACACACACACACACACACACACACACACACACACACACACACACACACACACGTACCAACACTCAGGCGGACTAACCTGATTGCATCGGCAAAAGGAATCAGAGTAATTCATTGTACCCCTCAGCGGGCATTCTTATTTTTAGGTAGACTCCCATGGAGGCCTCTGCTTTTTTTGCATATATTTGTGCTCTGTACATAATTATTGTAACAAAAAAGCGAGAATAATATTAATGCTCCTGATCCAGACGTTGGTCTGTGCAGAGCTGTGGCTTAATTTGTATGGGCTTAGTAACATGGCCCCAATCACTTCAGTGGTTTGGGCCTGAGCGTGTGTGTGTATGTCTGTGTGTGTATGTGTGTGTGTGTGTGTGTGTGTGTGTGTGTGTGTGTGTGTGTGTGTGTGTGTGTGTGTGTGTGTGTGTGTGTGTGTGCGTGTGCGTGTGTCTGTGTGTGTTTTTCTTGCTTTCTTCTCCAGAGAGAGGTGGCACAGTTAGAGGTGTGTGTGTGTGTGTGTGTGTGTGTGTGTGTGTGTGTGTGTGTGTGTGTGTGTGTGTGTGTGTGTGTGTGTGTGTGTGTGTGTGTGTGTGTGTGTGTGTGCGTGTGTGTGTGAGAGAGCGAGAGCGAGAGAGAGAGAGAGAGAGAGAGAGAGAGAGAGAGAGAGAGAGAGAGAGAGAGAGAGAGAGAGAGAGAGTGAGTGTGTGTGTGTGTGTGTGTGTGTGTGTGTGTGTGTGTGTGTGTGTGTGTGTGTGTGTGTGTGTGTGTGTGTGTGTGTGTGTGTGTGTGTGTGTGTTCGTGCTCATTTTAGTGAATAGTTTGGTGTAAAGCTGGGAGGCTGCTGCACTCTGCTGTAAGAGTGTCTCTGCTGTAGCCCAGCTGTAGTATTTTCTTTCTTCCCTCTGGGTACAGCTGGCACCAATAAAAAGGGCCATAGCCCACTACACTGTTTCTTCCTTCACTGAACTTGCAGTGGTATCAGCAGCTGCAGCAACATCCACCACCACCACCACCAGCAGCATTTGCCTCAGTTGCAACTCATGCAACTTTGTGCCACTCTCATACCCGGCCAGCACAGAAGCAGCAAACATTTCTCGAAACCATGGTTACTAACTACATTAGCTACTTTGTTGTTTGCAATGAAATTTCCCATTGGCAGCTACCCAAGTTGCTAACTGGCTAACAACTATGCTTTCGAGAAATGCGCCTCAGAACTCGTCAAGACCAAGTCAAGGCCGAATCCAAAGAGATTCGAGTCAGAGCAAAGACTGGGGACAAAACAGATTAGCATGTGATTAGTTTTCAAACTTTGCATTAGAATTCTCTTAGAATGATGACCAGTTTTAACAACATTTTGACAGACTCTATATATTACTCTGATATTTTTCAGCGAGTCCAAAAGCCATAATTAATTAGCCAGAAATTATGTCCTAGACCGAGACAAGTCCAACTGCTAGTGAGCCCAAGACAATTACAATACCTGAAAAACGTTCGGACTTGAGTACTATATAATTACTTCATTATATGGTCTGCTGTCCATCCAGATCGTGGACTGATCATGAACAGCATTTTACAGAATAGAATCTCAACAGAATATACAGAATAGCATCTTATTTAAGCGCTTATCATCTTTCCACCCACCCTCCCACATATCGGACCACATCACAACAGCGTCATTCTGTGTGTGTGTGTGTGTGTGTGTGTGTGTGTGTGTGTGTGTGTGTGTGTGTGTGTGTGTGTGTGTGTGTGTGTGTGTGTGTGTGTGTGTGTGTGTGTGTGTGTGTGTGTGTGTGTGTGTGCCAGCATTATCACCATCACAAGTACTCCTTTACATCTCCTGCTGCTGAACTCATCTAGGGAACAGAGATAACCTCCCCCAAATCCCTAGGAGGCAGCCGTGGCCCCAGGGGTTAAAGTGAAGGGTTAAAAGCCAGTTGTGATCCCTGGATTGCAGTTTCAAATCCACTAACCGCCAGAAGTACCACTGAGCTACATCACTGAGTATCCCCAGCATCCCCATACATGCTGATGCTGCAGTGTGCTCTCCTAACTTGTTCATGCGTGCAGATTGCGATTTTGTTGTGTGGTGTGTGCTGTGTGCTTCTTCAGTGTCGGGCAAAACGGTTTTGCCCGACACTGAAGAAGGTTAACCCCGAAACGTCTGAAGGGCAATAAACCACAAAACTTAGAGTGCTGTCCTGCTCTTTATTTCATATATTCTTGAGGAATGAGCACCCAGTTGCTTACTTTGTTTGAGTTGAGCGCGTTACACCCCTTAGTTTAAGTGTGCTGTGTAGTGAAATCCCAAAGACGACGAGACAAAGTTACATAAAGAAAAAAAGGGAGTACAGCGTTATGCTAGGGACACATAGCAGGCGAAACGAGCGAGGTGAAAAGAGGCGAAATCCAGTGTTCCATTCTGACAGCTCAACCTTCATCAGGTCGTCGCGGCGAATCAAATGGAATGGAACAGTTATGTTGTTGATTTGATTGGGCTGCCGCAGGCGAATTCGCCCCTCATTTGCATAATGTTTAACTTGGTTTCATAATGTTGCTTTGCTTTGCTGCTGTTCGCTTGCTTTCGCTTGCTTTCGCTTGCTTTCGCTTGCCTTCGTCTCTCTCATAGGAATGAATGGCGAACTTCGCTTTGCTTGGTCAAATTCGCATCTATATGTCCCTACCGCTAGGTCCACTTAGAGAAACACCTGGTGCTCTTCGGAAAAAAGGACATCAGAGACTAAAGGAAGTGATTTTGTCTGTCTCCCCAAGCGTGAAGCCCTAATCAAGTGGCTCCTTGTTGAAAAGTGCAGTCACACTGAAATCCCTTTGACTTTCATCTCCAACACCACTGCCATTGTCATGATTGCTCCCTGGTTATGTGTAGGTGAAGGGGTTGAATCCAAGGTTGTTGTATGGGATGTGCAAGGCTGCACTTCTGTTGTGTGGGCCGAAGTGTGTGTGTGTGTGTGTGTTTGTGTGTGTGTATGTGTGTGTGTGCACACACGTGGTGTGACGAGGTGTGTGTCGTGTGTTGAGGTGTGTGTGATGTGCCGAGTTGTTTGAGTAGTGTGTGTTCGTGCTGTGTGTGTGTGTGTGTGTGTGTGTGTGTGTGTGTGTGTGTGTGTGTGTGTGTGTGTGTGTGTGTGTGTGTGTGTGTGTGTGTGTGTGTGTGTGCGTGCCGTGATGTACTTCTTGGTGCAGCGTGTAATCACAATGACAAATGGGAATCACTTTGACTTTCACTTCCCTCCACCATCAACATCTGCAGCATCAGCACCCAGTGCAACGCCATGACCTTTCCCTCACCATTAGCTGAAACAGCAGCAGCAGCAGCAACAGCAGCAATCAACACTTCACATCTTCAAAACCAGCACCAGAACCCATCATCACAAACATCAACATCAACACCAGACCCATCATCACCACGTAGTAGTGATGTTGATTCAAGTGTTGATTCAACTCTCGGAGAGTGATAAGAATGTTCAATTCAACTCTTTAAATTGTGTGTTAGCCCTGCACAATTGACTGTGCACCAGCCATGTGGAGTGCCATCACATTCTCTCAACCATTAGCTGAAACACTCAACTGGAGCCATGTTCAATTGAAGCAATCAAGACGTCAAAGCCTCAAGAGTGTGATATCTTCGTAGAATGACTTCTGAGTGTTTTATAAATACCGTAAAAGTGAGCATTCACATCCTCATCCACATCTGCATCCTCTGCAGCATCAGCACCACTCGTATCCAGCGGCAACAGCAGCATCCCCCATCATTATCACCATCATCATCAGCACCACCACCAGCAGCGGCAGCATCATAAGAGGCCCAGACAAGCGGCGTAATAAAGACGAATAATGCAGATCAGGCGAGCCGGCACCGGCTCCCCTTCACCAAACACAGACCCACTCATCCCTCACTTTTACACAGTTGGCAGAGCACTGGATGATGTGCCTGGGTACAGAGCTGTGTGGAAAGAAGAGTGCGTTGGTTGAGGTTTATGGATTTGTGGGATTGTGGGTGTGGGGCTACACAGTAAAATACAGAAGATGTTAAATAAAGTCTCTAATGCCTCTTTTCCACTGCCGTTATTCTGGTAGGCCCACAGCTAGACTCGGCCGCCGCTTTTTGCTTTTCGAATAGGCACGACACAGCACAACACAAAGCAAAAAGTGGCAGCCTAGTCGTGCTGTGTCGAGCTGTAGGCCTACCAGAAAACCGGAAGTGGAAAAGAGGCATTAGTGGTGAATTAGTACTGTTTTTACTGTGTAGGGAACCACTGAAAAGCTGGGGAATGAGGCGCATAAAGAAAGATCTAAACTGCTTCTAAACATATATATGAATTTATGGAGGCTTCTTAACCCTTTCTTTGTCTTGCTCCTGTAGTAGCTGGAATGAACTGACTGAGTGGCAGACTGGTGACTGTATGTATTGCGCGTCCTGGGAGGAAGTAAAGTATTCCTCTTCCTGGTATTTGTTGGATGGAAAAAGACTGAAAATGATTGCAGGGTATTACAAGAAAAGAAAATGGTTTTGAGTGTATGGAATAGAATGAGCGAGTGGGGGGAATGCGGAAAACCTCTAAAAGACTGACTGCACTCCTTTTTTTTGGTCGAGGTTTTCTGCGATTGGAAGTCAATGAATGGGGTTATTTGCCCCATACGGCTGGCCCATTAACACAGCAGGAGGAGCTACTCTGTGTGCAGATGGAGCAGAGGGAGAGAGAGAGCGAGAGAGAGAGGGGGGGGGTAGAGAGGGAGAAGAAAAAGAGAAAGGAAGAGGGAGGGGGATAAAGAGAGATGGAGGGGAAGCTGAAAGAAAAAGAGAAAGAAGGGGGAGGGAGAGAGGGATAGGGAGAGAGGGTGACATTGTGAGAGAGTTCAGGCAGCAGCCCTCGATTCACGCAGCCACCTGCAGTCGAGGAGAAACCAGAGCCTTGCCTCTCCACACTGGATGCCAATGATCTGTGGAGAGAAGAGGAGAGGAGAGGAGAGGAGAGGAGAGGAGAGGAGAGGAAAGGAAAGGAAAGGAAAGGAAAGGAAAGGAAAGGAGAGGAGAGGAGGGGAAGAGAAAAGAACATCGTGGAATAGGGCAGGGAATAGAACAGGGCGGCCTGTGATGTAGAGAGATACATAGGATATAACCCCAGTTCCCAGATGGGAAATGGCAGTCACAGTAGAATAGATTAGAATAGATTGGAATAGAATTGAATTGAGAGGTATGGAATTGAATAGAATAGAATTGAATTTTACAGAGCAGAGTATGATATATGCAGTCCAAAGAGATGTTGATTGTTAGTCTCTGGTTATTTCATTTGTAGCACAAAAAAGCCCTGATCCTTGCCCAGGCAAGGTATATATAAAACAGGCTAACACTTTATTTTAACAGGGCTTTAAATACAGTGTAATTACTCTTTATGTACAGTGTAACAACTGGTGTAATAACATTTAAGTACAACTGCTTCCCGGGAGGCAGAGGGCTTAACTGAGGCCCAAGGCACCATAGGTATGTAGACAAAACACATTGTGAGTATGATGCAATAACATATACTGCAGCTGTACTTACATGTTATTACACCAGTTATTCCACTGTACAGTATGAGTAAGTTCACTGTAATAAAGCCCAGTTAAAGTAAAGTTTTACCCAAAAGAGATGAAAAAATATATAAATGAACGCATACACTGGACAGCATCAACCTGAGACTGAATAGTACTGTAGATGTGTGGCTGTCATGGTTGTTCCCAATGTGTTTTTAAAGTTTTTAACTTTTTCCCTAAAAGTGCAAGCTTAGCAAAAGTAAGTTAAAGAACCAAATAGGGCATCAAGACATTGTTAGAATAAAATGGAATGTTCTTTACTTGGTGAATTGAGGGAGTGCAGAGAAGGGATTGTCTGTGGTGATGTTTTTAAGAGGTTGAAGCCTCAACAAGCCAACTGCAATTGCACTATTTTACCTGCTCAGCTGTTTCTGTTGAGTGAGAGAGATGTGCACGGGCTAAGGAGGAGTGACAGCCAACAAAAAATGTGTTAAAAAAAGTGTTAACAGAGGCATCCAGAACAGACAGAGAGAAAGAGAGAGAACAGGGGAGAGAAAGAGAGAAGAGAAACAGATGAGTAGGAGGGAGGGGAATAACAGAGCAAGAGAGAGAGCGAGAGAGAGAGAGAGAAAATGAATACCTTTAATAACATGGCCCATAATCGCCACGCTAATTTGCTTAGTAAGAAATGGGCTTTAATTAGGTTATCAATGATTGGATGCCTCTCTCTCTCTCTCTCTCTCTCTCTCTCTCTCTCTCTCTCTCTCTCCCTCTCTCTTTCTCTCTCTCTCTCGTGTTGTGTGTCAAATCAATGTGGAACTTGAGCCTTATTTTGATGAATGGGTTTACAGCAGGAAAGGAAATGGCACAAGCGTTTACCCAATAAGATCTCTCGCTCTCTCTCTCTCTCTCTCTCTCTCTCTCTCTCTCAATCTGTGTGTGTGTGTGTGAATGGAACGTAATTTTCTCTTAGAACGTCGAACTCCGAGACTCTGACCTTTCCGAGACGATGGCTCCCCTCCAAGCCTGTGAATATTTCAGTAGTTCATCGAGCGCAATTTCTCGCTTATTCCTCCTCGTGAAAGCGCCAACCCGCCACCATTCAGTCATTCATTCATTTTGTGCGCGTTTCTTTTTCGGCTCCATTCACTGCCCATCCATACACTTCATTGGCTAATTACCTGTGCCTGATAATTGCTTTGTAAATGCTCGGCTAAAGAACAAAAACACAAAAAAAGATCAACCAGCCATTCTCACTTGTCAAGCACCTTTTAAATCACACAATGGATTGGAGAGGAGAGGAGAGGAGAGGAGAGAAGAGGAGATGAGAGGAGAGGAGAGGAGAGAATTATTCACTTTTTCACACGTCTGCTCGACTCACTCATGATCAGTTGTGTTATGTGAGTGTGTGAGTGAGTGTTGTGTAGCCGGGAAAAAATCCAGAGCTCGTGACTCAGACTTCAGCTGTGAATCATGAATCAGATGAGTCAGGCCGTGATCTGCAGCTCAGCTCAGCTCAGCTCAGTGCAGTGGAAGCCGGCCGGCCTCTCCAGTGGACATGTAATAAAGGCGTTGAATACATAATGAAGAGGGGCATGCTCTCAACATGCTGCACTGCTGGACTGCTACTGCTGCTGCTGTTCAAGAACATCAGAACAGACCTCCCCCCTCTCTGTCTGTGCATACGAGAGACAGAGGGAATGAGTGTGTGGGTGTATGTGTGAATACTGTATGTAGTATGTGTATGTACTGTATGTATGTATGTGTGTGTGTGAAGGAGAGGAGAAAGATAGTTTGTGTTTCACTTCTCGCTAGCCATGCATTCATCACTCTGCTCAAGGCAGAGAACAAATAGATAGCAACAGTAGTGCCCTTATTTACAGATAGGGTGTGTGTGTGTGCGTGTGTGCGTGTGTGTGTGTGTGTGTGTGTGTGTGTGTGTGTGTGTGTGTGTGTGTGTGTGTGTGTGTGTGTGTGTGTGTGTGTGTGTGTGTGTGTGCGTGTGTGCGTGTGTGCGTGCGTGCGTGAGTGTGTGCATGTGAAGAGTACAAGTGAATCAATGTTGCTGGTTATGAGATTGTATGTACTGTATGTGCTGCATTGTAGTCTGAATCCGCTGCTGCTCATTCAGTATGGATTGAGATGAGCACATCTGGCCTCTTCTTGCGAAGCACAAGGAACCCTCCCAGCCTTTGGCGTAAGTGTGTCATCACGTATTGATTACTGGATTGAGTGTGTGTGTGTGTGTGTGTGTGTGTGTGTGTGTGTGTGTGTGTGTGTGTGTGTGTGTGTGTGTGTGTGTGTGTGTGTGTGTGTGTGTGTGCATGAGTGTGTGTCGGTATTGAAGATGGGGCAAGAGGGGTGGGAGTAAGATGTGTCCCAGGGGGGTCTCTCTATTCCTGTAGCTTCTCCTGATTTCCCCATAGGCTTTCCAAATGAAGTCACCCCCACCCCCACCACGCCACCCCAACTCAACCCAGGGCCTGATTAAGATGGCATGGGGCCCCTAGGTTACAGGTTTCTGTGCCCCCCCCAGAAGTCACATTTACATAGACAGTGTTATAATTACAAACTGGGAATTAAGGATAACATGTCTACCAACTGTGTTAAACACAACAGATGAAATGTTCAATTCTGCAATGTTTCGCCTTTGCCAATCAGGGTTCCGCTGGCAAGTGGGGGCCCCTAGGCTGCAGCCATAACCTGACTGCATTAATCCGCCCCTGACTCTACCCCCATCCAATCATCACCCCCCTCATGTCTCTGAAGATGATGATCCAGAGTTATTAATGAGACCCATGAGGGATGGAGATGGAACATAAACTACCCCCCAGTAGGTAGATAGATGGACGGCTGATATGATTTGTGAATCTGAGGCCAAAATGCAGGGCAAACGGCTTCACCTTCTGCCAGTGGCTGCCTATGAAGCCTCTCACTCTCACACGTACACGCTGTACCCAAGGGACTCATAAAAGGCTCAGCAAGAGCGTGTGCACACACACACACACACACACACGCACGCACGCACGCACGCACGCACGCACGCACGCACGCACGCACGCACGCACGCACGCACGCACGCACGCACACACACACACACACACACACACACACACACACACACACACACACACACACACACACACACACACACACGCTCAGAGTCACACAATCCATTGGTGATCTCCAGCGAAGCCCTTTGATGACCACTCCATTCCTACAGCCATGTCCACTAATGGCCGTCTCTTTGACATCAACTGGACATGCTCTGCTTTATGACCGAGGCTCTGGACTCTGGAGACCTGACTATCTGAAATGTTTTTAGTTGGGTGCAAGCGGATCTATAAGGCTCTGTGTCAGTCGGTCTGTTCCTTGGTCTGTCCTTCATAGTAAAAGACTTGTCGAGTAAAAGACGACTCCATGTCGGTTGGTCTTTTCTTTTGGTGACTTCATGAAAGAAATTGCTAGGTTGCTCCGTCCATTCATCCTTCACTCCGTCAGAAACCGTTTCGCTTTTTTGAGTTTGCATGCAACTTGGTCTTGGGAGACACTTGAAACTGGTGCCTAATGTCAGCGGTAACATATTGGTTCATTGGCATCATTCATACAGCAGATGTAGAAGATGTGGAAGAGAAGAGCCAAGATGATAATTGCTATGTGGGTGTCATTCTACTGCACAATGGTGGCACATGTGGGTGTCATGCTGTGTCCCCTTCCTGCTTCATTAAAGCTCCATTGAACCTTCCCAACAAAAAGAATCGAAGACAAAACAAAAAGCACATGCTTTCGTGATCCTTGCTCCCGACGGTAGTGAAGCGCGTGCTGTGGTGCATTTAGTGTCATACTTGAATAGTGACACGTGGTTGTCATGCTGCCTCCACTTCCAGCATCATTAAAGCTCTATTGAACCTTTCCTACAAAAAAACAACCCCAAAATAAAAAGACATCCTTTTGTGACCCTTGCCACAGTTGATAGTGAAGTGCCTTCTGTGGTGCATTTGGTCGATCACGATCATACTACATACTATAGCTGGACATGCTGCTTTCTCTTCCACCATCATTAAAGTTTGTTAAACCTCCCACTATAAAAAAAACACAAACAAAAGCACATTCCTGTATGACCCTTGCTCCTGATGCTAGCTTGAGGCGCTTGCTGTGGTGCATTTAGTGTCATACTTCAATCATACTACAATCGCGGCACGTGGTCATGCTGTTTTCACTTCCAGAATTATTAAGGCTCCAGTGGAAAAAAAACAACAACAAAAGACACATCTCTTCATGACTCTTTCCCTGGCCGACAGTGAATCACTTACTGTGGTGCATTTAAGTGTCAAACTCCAATCATAATACAATACGATGGTGCCACGTGGCTGTCATGCTGCCTTCTCTTCCACCGTCATTAAAACAACCAGTGAACCTACCGACCGAAATAAATCAACAACAATACAAAAGGCACGTCTGTCCTCGTGACCTTTGCCACAGCCGGTAGTGAAGTGCTTTCTGTGGTGTCATACTATGATCATAATACTGTACAACACTGGAAAAAAAAATCAACACCAAAGCAAAAGCAGTCTCTCTCACACACACACACACAAACCCAACTAAACAAAATAAAAAAACAAAAACAAAATCAAAAGACTGGCTCATGAAAGGCCACCAACATTTACCTCCGCCCCCCTAAAAAGGCGCAAAAAACCCAAGACCGTATGCCTTGGTGACCTTTCACCTCTGTGCTGCTGGTGACTTATGCACATTCGGAGCGGAGCCTCACTCACAGGTCATCTGCATGACCAGCGCTGTGCAGCCCGTAACGGATCAATATCCTCACATCGACCGCCGCCGCTCGCACAATAGATCACCGTGACGGCACCATTTACAGATGCCAGCGACTTAGCCTGTACAGCGCAGCTTCGCTTCAAGTGACATAATCGCTTAAAATCCACCCACGAGGCCTGACACCTCTCCATATACTGTATGACAATAATAAACCCTGTGTCTTGCTTTCTTTTGCCGACAAGGAAGAGAGGGTGATGTATTCTCTGAGAACATGGAAGAGAAAGTGGGCAGGGCAGAACAAAGGATTTTTTCTTCTTCTTAGTTGTTGTTTTTCAATCGTCCTTGAGCCACGGTGCTTTGGGGACTATGCTAAAGCATCGGGAGGCCTTCATAATTACTCTCTGTTGTGCCAGCGAAAAAAAGGATGGCTATATTCAAATTTCATAGTTGAAGATTTCTTTGTGATGTTAATGTGCCCGACGCAGCGGGAAGTCAATTAACCCTTTCCTTGTCCGCCCACCACCACTTTTGCTGCAAAACAGACAGACACATACACACACAAGCACACACACACACACACACACACACACACACACACACACACACACACACACACACACACACACACACACACACACACACACACACACACACACACACACACACACACACACACAGTGAGTGTGGGTACACACAAGATTACTCTTCACACATGCTGTAATTTGCTGGGTGCAATGACTGTTATTACAGGAACATCTGAAGGAAATCAAAAGGGGGAAAACTGTCACTACCACACTACCAACTGACATCAGCACTGCATTGGCATCTTCACACACCCTCTGCTTTTGTTTTGAGCAAAGACAAATCACTCTCTGAGTATAGCACACAGACAGAAACATCACTTTTCAAGACGTGAACTTTAAGAGGCGTGTTTGTGTGTGTGTGTGTGTGTGTGTGTGTGTGTGTGTGTGTGTGTGTGTGTGTGTGTGTGTGTGTGTGTGTGTGTGTGTGTGTGTGTGTGTGTGTGTGTGTGTCTGTGTGTGAGTGTGTGTGTGTGTGTGTGTGTGTGTACAAATGTGTCTCTGTGTGTGTGTACTTGTACTGCATGTGTGTCTATTTGGTGCTACTGCAATTCAGCACAGCAGAGCCCCAAGACCCTACATGCGACCTTTAAACAAGAAAGAATGGGAAAAAGATGGATGGATGGGTGGAGGGATGGAGGCTGGTGATGAAGCCGTTTGTGGGGCCACTGACCCTCCATATGAATCATGACACACACACACACACTCTCTCTCACACACACACACACACACACACACACACACACACACACACACACAGACTCAGTGAAGAAGGCGTTTTGTGTGGCCACTGACCCACCATATGAATGGTGGCAGGCGTGACCATTGATCTTGGACGTGGCCATCGGCCTTCTGCCGTCAGAACTATAGCTGTCAGATGTCAAGATGTCAAGCCAATTTCAGCCAAACCTTACATTCTAAGGCTTAGAGCATGGAAACCCCGGCACATATTCAGCCCTAGCAGTTCTTAGTTTTGTATTGTATTTGTTTGTTTGTTAATTTTTGCACTGTATATTATATACTGTATATTATATCTTGTACAATTTTTTTTTAAAAAGTAAAAAAAAAAAATATATATATATATATATAATATTTTATTTTGTACCTTGTATTTAATGTAGGCCTATATATGTATATAATTTAATGGGATTTTTTAGGCTTTATTAGTTAGAGGTGGGGTAGGGTTGACAAATGACCCAGACCGGATTCGAACCCAGGTCCCATGGGTAGGTATGGTTTCCCAACCTTTTTAGACTCACATACCCCCTAAGCCTTTTTGTAGTGCCATGAGTACCCACTCATTCATATTCTATATCTCTTCCTCTCCCAAAGTGACTATGGTGCATGTGTTTGCTACTATTACATTTTTCCATGTACCTCCTGCAGTTTGCTTGCGTACCCCTAGTGGTACACTTATCCCTGGTTGGGAAACACTGCCTACAGTATGGGTGGGTGCCTTAGTGCGTGTCGCCACAGCACCCCCACTGTAGAGGTTTTTAGTTGCGTGCCACCATTCTGCCACTCTGTCGGTCGGCCTTGTTGACGCCAGCCTTTTTACATCAGTAAGATCAAACAGACGTGTTTAACGCGAGGGGCCATGCTGCTGCAGATGTTCTCACCATGCTCCAAAATCTAGGCCTGATTCCATGGCCTGCGCTCAGACACGTGTGAATCTCTTCATGCGTCAGCATTTCCTCAAAGTATGAGCAGGTTTACAGGGACGAGGATAGTAATTTAAGTGTTTTTTGTTTTCGTGGCATGCTTTCGTGAAAAAGACATATGGTGTGATTAATGTTTTTGAAGCCTTTTATTTAAAGGGACACTGTGTGAGATTTTTAGTTGTTTATTTCCAGAATTCATGCTGCCCATTCACTAATGTTACCTTTTTCATGAATACTTAACACCAGCATCAAATTCTAAGTATTCATTATGACTGGAAAAATTGCACTTTTCATACATGAAAAGGGGGATCTTCTCTATGGTCCGCCATTTTGAATTTCCAGAAATAGCCATTTTTAGCTGCAAAAATGACTGTACTTGGGCCATACTCGAAAATATTAGTTTATTACTTTGTAAACTTTCATGTAAAGATCAAATTTGGCAATAGGCAGCCCAGTTTCAATGAGCAGCATAGTTGCAGTACCTTTTTTGACCATTTCCTGCACAGTGTCCCTTTAAAAAAAACATTGAGGTATAGGAACATAGGAAATTAATTGTTTCTGTCCAACAAACCTATTTTTGCTGTGCCACATTATGAAATAAATAACCTGAGGCTGAGGTGAATGAAAAAATAAGTCCTTTGCTATACTGTTAACCCCAACCCCTTACAAAGCTCCTCCCTATCCCTACAACCACCACCACCACCACCATATTGATTACATTACATTACATTTAGCTGATGCTTTTATCCAAAGCAACTTACAGATATTCCAGGGTATTGGTTACAGTCCCTGGTACAAAGTGTGGACAGTTGCCTTGTTCAAGGGCACTGCAGCCATGGATGGAGGTGTAAGGGTGGGATTGGACCTGCAACCCTGTGAACTACAGTGCAACTCCCTAACCATGAGGCCACGGCTGCCCCAATGATGCATCTCCCAGGTACATATAGTATATGTATTGGGTGTCAGTGGAAGACTGCCATACAATGCGATGACAGAACTCAATATTGGCTGGCGTGTGAGTGACCCTCGGGGTCTCCACCCGTGCTCTCCGGAAAATTCCAAGGGTCTGAACAGTTCAGCTCACAGGGAAATTGCCAGACTGCTGACGATGTGCCGTGGACTCGTGGTCCTCCCTGCAGCATTGGCCCCTGTGGAGCCCCCCATTAAACAATGTGTCCGCTTTGTCAAGCCAAGCGACAGCCATCTCCACTCGCTGACCCTGGCCAGTGTAATCTAGTGCAGTGCCGGCAGCAGCAGCCTCACATCAACAACCCAGTCCCCCACCCCCATACCACTCCTATACTGCTACACTACACAACACACGCATGCACACACGCATGCACACACGCACACATGCACTGTATGTGGACACACACAGAAACACACACACACACACACACACACACACACACACACACACACACACACACACACACACACACACACACACACACACACACACACACACACACACACACACACACACACACACACACACACACACACTCTTAAAACCTTTTCAAGTGTACCTTCAGGTTCTGTTTGTCACTGATTGGAGTGTGAGATGTGTTGATATTCTGTGTGGCCAGTCCCCTCGAGTGGAACATACCGGTATACGTATATATTGAGCGAGTGTGGCCATTCAGTGGACAGTGTGGTCATTGCCAGAGAGATCATCATGTGGACCTCAGGCAAGGACAGATTACCGCATGGGCCTACTGGGTCCAGGCTCAGGGCCCCAAGAGTCAAGGAGGGCCCAAAACCCAAGCTTCTATATTATTTCCATTCTCATATTGAATTAATATCACTTAATATCACTAATATCACTTAATATCACTAATATCTTTTATTGTGTATTTTAACATTTTCTTTTAACATTTGCTATACAGTTTTACTGTGTATTTGAACATTTTCTTGGTCTCTCACACCTGACCTATAACCCTGAATGGTTTTGGAAATTAACAACACCCATTGAGGGGGGACTTACTTGTTGTCAGGCCCAGTTGTTCACTGCTGCTGATGCTGCCACTGATGGAGGGGATGACCATGGTCTGGTCTCTCTGTCTCTGTCTCTCTTTCTCTCTTTCTCTCTTTCTCTCTTTCTCTCTTTCTCTCTTTCTCTCTTTCTCTCTTTCTCTCTTTCTCTCTTTCTCTCTTTCTCGCTCACACACCCAAGCATGCATGCACACACGCACACTTTGAAGTATAGAAGGTGTATAGAAAGACTGACCATGCTTGGCCAAATATTCATGGTGAGGCCTGATGTAGTCTCCCTGGTTCTCAACCCAGTTAGTCACAAATGGCTGTCAGAGACGCTTGGTTGGAATTGTTCTTGCTGACTTTGGACAAGTCCAGCAGAGTGTGTGATGAGGTCTTGAGGTTGAAGATGGTGTAAGGTGTGTGTGTGTGTGTGTGTGTGTGTGTGTGTGTGTGTGTGTGTGTGTGTGTGTGTGTGTGTGTGTGTGTGTGTGTGTGTGTGTGTGTGTGTGTGTGTGTATGCGCGAGCATGTGTGTGTATATGTGTTTCTGTGTGTTTGTATGTGTGTGTATGTGTGTATGTGCACATATGTTTGTGTATGTGCGTGCCTGTGTGTGTGTGTGTGTGTGTGTGTGTGTGTGTGTGTGTGTGTGTGTGTGTGTGTGTGTGTGTGTGTGTGTGTGTGTGTGTGTGTGTGTGTGTGTGTGTGTGTGTCTTTGTCTGTGTGTGTGTGTGTGTGTGTGTGTGTGTGTGTGTGTGTGTGTGTACCAAACCAGCTCATGTTTACCACGCCACAGCTTCTCAAAAACACAAAAAGCCTTGGCAAAACTAGAAGACGAATGTGAAAAAAAAATGTTGTTGATTCACAGAATTGAGTTTGAAAAAAGAGCGACTCACGACAAATTGCTACTCCACCCACAGCTGATGAGAAATAGCCAGAGGTCTTGCTCATAGGGCCTATCATTCAAACTGTGATTTAGCTGATCACCTTCAGGATAGTGTCACACCAACCCTGAAAATAGGAACGGAAACACACCAAAAATAAACACAAGGGTGTCAAAGTGTGGACAGGCTCATAATAATGAGGACCAGACAAGCCTGAGGGCATGGTTATATTGGAGCAAACAAATAAGCACACAGAGATAGATAGATAGATAGATAGATAGATAGATAGATAGATAGATAGATAGATAGATAGATAGATAGATAGATAGATAGATAGATAGATAGATAGATAGATAGATAGATAGATAGATAGATAGATAGATAGATAGATAGACAGACAGACAGACAGACAGACAGACATGTACGCACGCAAGCAATTTCAAACACAATTACACACACACATTGCTTTCCGAAAATGTGTGTTGGCAATTGAAATTATTGAATTGAAATTAAATGACAAATGATTTATGATGAATTAACAAATGGAAAAAAGATTGCACATTTCACATGATTGTATATATTCTATTAATGATTTTTCTTCTTTCTTTCTCTCTTCCGTCATGCTTCTCCCTGTGCTGTTCTTCTGGGAATCTTCGAGCAGGTAAGATACCTCTTCTGTATTCCACGGAGACAACAAACAGAGAATCTCTCTCCCTCTCTCTCTCTCTCTCTCTCTCTCTCTCTCTCTCTCTCTCTCTCTCTCTCTCTCTCTCTCTCTCTCTCTCTCTCTCTCTCCACACACACACACATACACACACACTATTTCCGATGCACTTTACCTGTGTGCAGTCAAGGCTTCCCAACGTGGTGCTAAAAGGCGTGTGAGTGAGCCCGGAGTGCTGCCTCTAAATGTCCCTGCTGTGTTCCTCACCTCCAGAGTGCATGTCACAGCACCCCAGTGACCTGCCAAAGGTGTGCTCACATCTCCGCTGGAGCAAAGCAGGTCCGTCAGCAGAGCAGAGCAGGCGAGTGTCTGGTGTCCAGGGCCTGCTGACAGCTTTGGCCGGGTCAGGGACATAAGTCATCTGAAAGACCCCCCGCACCCAATGCAACGAAGACCCATTCTGGGCCTCCTGCCTCTTTGGGCCCGTGACAAATGACCGGCTTTGTTCCATACTGTCGGCTTCCCTTCTGGTGTCTGTTGACAGGCTGTGATAGCACCACAGAGCTGATAATCAGCTGGAAATGTTCTGAAATGGTGCAACTTGATGCGTACTGATGGGATTTGTGTAGGACAGCGTGGTGTTGATTAGTCATGAAAGGCGTTGTAATGAAGCAAAATATAATGTGGGTGAAAAGAAAAATAGATATTGATATCTTGTTGTGTGGGAAGATATGACTTTTAACTTTTAATTAAAGGCATACGTAGGTGTGGCAATGCAGCAGTGAATCATGAAGAGTTACTAGAGCACAGAGTGGAAATACGATGTGAGAAAAAATATCTAATTTTAAAAGAGAATCCTCAAGGAAATAGGATATGAAGCCGTGGAAGTGTGGGGATTTCTTGTTGGTGATGAAACATTCCTCGAAATGTTGGAAATGTTGGGCTGTAGGACCAATCGGGGCTTAGGGAAGACAAGGCCGAATCCCCCAGCTGTTTTTGTGAAGAAATTTCTTGCTGGTCTCATCTTGTTTTCAATTCGTGGCTTTTAATCACATTGTGAAAGGTCAAAAGCAATCTCGCCGAAAAGAATGTGGCAAACTCTTTCACAATGAAGGGCACCGTCTGGAAAAAAAGCGACAAAACAAAAAGCAAAAAACAAAAAAAACAAGACGAAAAAATGAATGTGCTTCCTCAAATGGCCTCTGCTGTATTTCTCTCTCCACTAGAATTGCTTTATTTCAACCATAAAATTGTCCTTGGTCTATTGTTTGCTGTCTAGATTGAAGATTTCGCCAGCCACTCTTCTAACTGCACCCACACACACACACAAACATACACTTGCACGCAAGCATGAACACGCATGAAAACACGCACAGACGCACGCACATGCGCATGCACCCATGCACGCTCGCATGCATGCACGCACACACATACACACACACACACACACACACACACACACACACACACACACACACACACACACACACACACACACACACACACACACACACACACACACACACACACACACACACACACACACACACACACACACACACACACACACACACACACACACTTGAATGCACGCCCGCTTGAATGAAAGGTGTTTTACTGTAACAATGTTTATTTTGACCTTCAAAAACTCCACACTATGTGTCCTAAGAGTAGTATGTGTGTATTGCATTGGGAGAGGTTTGGAGATTTTCCATTGATTTTGTGCATCATATAGTGTGAAGTGGGACAGGAGAGTCTTTT
>NC_085864.1:4313827-4316327 GCF_034702125.1 Engraulis encrasicolus
CTGGGGGAGGCGGGATGTAGAAGGATGCATACCAATGTCACATGTGTGCAAATAGGTGGTACTGCGGAAGGCCTAATCAGCATCATTGTAATCTGGCTTCAGGGCAACAGAGACAGACTACACCATCTAGGTAAGGGGGCATGTAGAGGGTGGGTGTACATAGAGGGTGGGGGTGCATACAAATGCCACATGTGTGGAAATAGGTGGTGCTGTACTCATCATCAGTATAATCTAGCTTCAGGGCAACAGACACAGCACCTGGGCAACGGGAGAGGTTGGAGCTGGGTGGATGTACACCGAAGGGGGAAGTGCTTAAGAATGCCACATAGTTATACCAGAGATTCTTTAAGTATATAGAGATATGCAAACATAATAGGTTGCTATGGGCACCTAATGTGCAGGTTCCGGTCTGCCTAAAGGGGCGTGTGATAATACTCCTAGAATTAATAGAATAGTCCTTAGGTCTGCCTAAAGGGCTATTTTCCCCCCTCCCCCTTGCGACAATAGAACCCGGAAACAATGGGCCAATGGAACCTCTTTCTTATCTACTCTCTCTGGTTATACAGTAGTTGGTTCTCAGGTAGGCCCAATGAGCATCATTGCAATCTAGGGCAGTCATGGGTAAGCGGTTAGGGCATTAACCTTGGAGCCCAAAGGTTGCCGGTTCGACTCCCAACCTTCCAGGTAGGTGGGGGAAATAATTAACCTGTGCTCTCCCCCATCGTCCTCCATGACTGCTCCCTTGGGGTGCCATTGTGGGCTGTCCCCTTGCATGGGAGAGGCATAAATGCAATTTTGTTGTGTGCAGTGTGCATTTGTGTACTGTGGACTGCTGTGTCACAATGACAATGGGAGTTGGGGTTTCCCAGGTGGGCTGTTGCTTTTGCTTCGTTTTCTATCTTCAGGGCTACAAACACAGACAGAACAACTGGAGGGTTGGAGGAGGCAGGATGAATACATGGTTTCTTGTAAACATTCCTGTCTGTGGGCACAGCTGAGGATCCCTCTGCAAGCTCTGAGTGTTTCGCAACAGCCGTCACTCAAAAAAGTGCTCACGTGATTGGCTGCTTAGCATCTTGCCCCTCCTCACAACAGTGTGTGTACAAATGCCACATATGTGCAAGTTTGTACAGTTACATCATCATTGTTTTTCTAGCTTGAGGCCAATAGACACAGCTCCTCTGAGCACGGGAGGTTGGCGGTGGGTGGATGAAGGTGATGGCACCGTGTGGGTGCATCAGAGCTACCACATGTGCTACACGGGAAGGTCTAATCAGTGTCAACACACACAGCTGTGAGCACCTGGGTAAAGGGGGGGGAGGAGGTCGGAGGTGCCCAGAACTAATACAAAGGAATAGGAAGGTGGGAGGATGGCAGTAGGAGGCGGTGCTGAGGTTAAAGACCACACGTCCAAGCAGCTGACCTGGGAACAGGAACAAATTAGCACAGAGGGGATGAAAAAGTCTGCTGCAACCAGGATTGTTTTTTTGGCTCACTTTTATTTTTGTATCCATACGGTAAAAGCTAAAACTGGGAGCAATACATTCTGATTGAAGTGGACTTTTTCATCTTCATTTGCAGGTGGTGGAGGGGCATGTGTGCAAGTATGTAGGTGGAGATCGGCCATGGGTAATCAGTAGCAGTGTATTGTGCCTCTGGGATGCAAACACCTGGGATGTGTGTGTGTGTGTTTCTCTCTCTCTCTCCAACATGATCTCCAAAAATTCCGTGCTCCTGGACACGGATGTTAAGGACACAAAATCCGTGTCCAGGAGCACGGATTTTGCCAAAATTCTGTGCTCCTGGACACGGAATTGTTTTCCGTGCTCCTGGACACGGAATTGTTTTCTGTGATGGACACACAGAAGTGCTCTCTTTATACTCCCACAGCTCTATGTTTCCACAGTCTTTGACCTCAGTCAACTATTTTTTCTCAAAAAAACATTTCTAACTGAAAGGTTAGGGTTAGGGATTGTTTTGGTCTGGGCACAGCTAGTATTCTTTCATTCATTATATGAATTTGATAGCCTATCAACCAACTGGAAAAGGTATTTCTCAAAAATATGTCTTTAATGACAGGTTAAGGTTAGGGAATGTTTTGGTCAGGGCACAACTTAAATTTCTATAGCATTATTTTGCTTAGGATTAGTATTTGGTATGTATTTTCTAATTATAGAGTTAGCACATTGCTGTGAGTATATGGAAAACAATTCCGTGTCCAGGAGCACAGAAAAAAAATTCGTGTCCTCTCTCTCTCTCTCTCTCTCTCTCTCTCTCTCTCTCTCTCTCTCTCTCTCTCTCTCTCTCTCTCTCTCTCTCTCTCTCTGTGCATGTGTGTGTTTATGGAGCACAGCACAGTAGGAGGAGTCACTGATTTTGCACATTTGTATGATTTCTTGACTGCACCAGGATTACTCCTGGCAAAGTCCAGTTTGAAACAGTTGGTATATGCACTGTAGGACTGTAGGATAAAAGTAAATAGTCTGCACACGTACGCTTT
>NC_085864.1:4333827-4338827 GCF_034702125.1 Engraulis encrasicolus
CGTGAGACGCAACAAACAGATGCCTACAAACTCCGCCCCACCACTTTCCCCTCTTACAGTTTTTCACGATTGCCTACACACAATTTTCGGAATCGGTCTTCGAATTCTCAAAACTCTACACACAAATCTCCAAACCTCACACACAACGGGCCAAACTCTTCACTACCTCTGAAAAATGCACATCTTGTCTCAAAACAATGTACTCTCTTCTAAAAACCTCATTTTGTCGTCAAATGACACACACAGACAGTCACTACAATACACATTTGCAGACCCATTAAAACACTGTTTGGCACAGGGTAAAACTAATTTCTCCCAGTAACTTGGGCTTTTTTTGTTCTGGATTGCATGGATACTGTGACATAAGTTGGAAAAACTTCATTCCCACAACACACAAACAGAAACAGAAAGATGTTTGTCTTTTTCACAAAAACAACACAAAGATAAACCCCACTGCCTATTTGGCAGTACAAAAAAACCATTACATTACTGTATAGCCTATTGCTATGAAAAAAAAACTCTATACTCAACTTGAAACACAGTAGAAACTTAGGCCTATTTTCTTCAGTGTTCTACTTACTAAAGATGGTATTTTTCTGTAGTAAAATACTGAAATATTGTTTTTAGACTCGGAGTACACAGACGTGTATATATATTACATATTTTTAAAAATATTTAAAAATTGCACTAATGTATTGTAAAATATTGGGTAACCACATGAAAGTTATGTCTTGTATAATATATTTTTGAGTTCAAAAACTAAACAAATGGGTTTTCTCCTTGTATCCACTCATTTTTCATCAATATGACATGCAATGTGTGTCCTTATGGGGTGATGATTTCAGATTGTAAACCGGTATGAAGAGAGTTTGCACATGTGATGAGGAAGTGAACATAGTATTGCAGTTGATATAGTGTTGTGAATGACAGTGTGTTCCATGAGAAACCCAGTGTTTTTCTTTATGAAAATTGAGTGTAATCCAGAGAATTGTGTGTAATGGTGTGAAAAGAGTGTGTTTTAAAACTGGAATTTGAGTGTTAAGTAGGAATTGTGTTTAGTGTTCAGTGACATTGGTTAGGGGAGTTGGGAAATGGGTGAGATGTTCCGAGAATTGTGTGTGAAGTACCAGAACTTGTGTGTAGGCAACCGAGAAAAACTGTAATAGTTGTAACAGATAAACATATTCGTGCACACCACCATATCTTACTTCAGTTTAAATCTATGCCCAACATATTTCTTAACACCAACAAAAAAACACACCACCGTTATCAACATGGGCAAAATTGAGTGAAAAACTGAAAACCATTCAGACCTCGTCTGTCTATTTGAGGACTACTCACATCATTGTCCTGTTTAGCCAACATTCAGGCTTGCTTTTGTCCAAAGAGTCAGTGAATAAATCCAAAACGTATTAGTCCAAGCCAAAATCAAGCGTAGTCTATGAGTTTCCAGCGTCAAGCCGCTCGCTTGAGAAAAAGAAAACAAAAGCAAAGCTACCGGTAGCCTATTCCTCTAGCACTTCGCCCTGATCTGTGTCGTCGGCCAAGGATTCCACTCGCTCTTCACACAATAGCCCCATGGCCTTGTTGGGATTGGTAAAGCTCACCTTCTTTCCCATCCATGTAAAACGAACGAGCTCGTGTAATTTCTTCCTGGCGTCATTAAATTGCTTTCGTCGGTTTGCCACCTCTCTGGTCATGTCAGGAAAGACAGATACGTTGCAGTCGTCCCATTGTATTCCTGTACCCATGCAAGCCTTGGCTTTCACTGCTGTCATGACACATTCCTTCTCCAAAAAACTGTGAAAACGAACGATGACAGGACGCGGCGGTGCTTCCTCGTCCTCAGACTTTTCAGAAGGGACTCGATGCACTATTTGCAACTCCGACTTGGCCACATTCACTCCTAATGCATTCGCAAAGAAGTTCCCCATGCGCTCACGCAGCCTCACCTGACTTCCCTTCTTTTCTTTCAGTCCAAAGATTCTCACATTGAGCCGCTTCTCCCGGTTGACCATGTCAGTCACAATTGCACGCAGCTCAGAGCATTCTTTAGCATTCGCCTTAGCCCGCTGTTTCCAGATTTCTCGATCATCTTCTAATTCGGATATCCGATTCTCAGCCTCATCCAATCGCTGTAGAATAGATGACACGTCTGTCTTTATTTGCCCTTGATCATTCTTGACGCTTGTCACGTCTGCTTGTAGGGTTGATAAAGTTCCACTGAATCTGGACATCTCCTCCATAGCATTTTGAAGTGCGGCTTGCAATTCGGCAAATCCAGGTGGTGTCTTGGTCACCTCAGTTCTCTGCGAGCTAGCATCGTTAGCACCTGGCTTAGCAGTGCGTTGTCTCGACGTTCCGCTCATGCTGGTCTAATTTAACTTCACCAAACTATCACTTATTTAACTCGTGGTGGCACTCATACGTCTCATGCAACATTCCCCCGCAAATATGAAGTCTATCGTTTCATAAAATCAATTTAGTTTGGGGTTGAGCAGCTCTCTCACACGTCCATCTCGTTTCTCGATCCCACGTGACTCCCCTATTGCTGTGCCTTGTATATTTGTTCTCAGTAAGGGAATATGCAAGGCTGAGAGGGGATGGTGAATCGTGGATGGAAGTGGTGTGTCTGAGTGTGTATATGGGTGTGTGTATGAGAGAGAGAGAGAGAGAGAGAGAGAGAGAGAGAGAGAGAGAGAGAGAGAGAGAGAGAATGTTTCAAGAGAGTTGAACAACTCCCAGAAACAATCGACAAAATAACAATAATGCCTTTGACTTGCTTTGATTTGCACTTTAGTTTCCCTTAGAGGGCCGAACTGTTTGTCAACATTTTAAGTATTGAATTCTCTTACTTTGAACATTCTTTTGTTATCGATTAGCTTCTATTGTTTGTACAAAAATATGATCTCTGAAAAATAGCTTCAGCAAATGTGACTGGAAATTAGCCAAAAAAAGAACATAAACAAGTGATTCCATTATTTCATTCCGAAGCGCTTGTAGTATAGGATTTAATACAAAAAAAACCCAAGAAATCTCTTGAGAGAAATACAGTGGAGTGGGCCTTGATTCCAATCTTCATGGTGTGCTTGAGAAAGGCTGACCTTGTCTCCATGTTTGTAATTATGTCGACACGGAACAATTTGTTCTCGTAGCCGCGCGCAGAGCACAGCCAGCCCTCTCTGGAGTGTCCTCCTCTCCTCTTGTGTGTCTGCGTGCGCGCGTGGATGTGCAATGATTTGCTTTCCGCTGTATTTCCGCTCCCCCTGGAACCCCTCCAGTGTGCGCCAGCATGTTTTATGTGGACAGCGAGGTCAATGTTGCGACGGCCCTTTTCCCCGCTAACACATAATGGCCACTTCACTTCACGAACGCGTGATATAACGTTGCATACGTCTCCGAGTAAAACCTACCATGCGCATGCAGTAATCATCGTTTGATATGCGGCCGTGGGTTTGCGGTATGTTTATGTTGTGCCAGCGAGGGGCCAGCGAGTGTCGGTGGACATTCTTCAAGGGAAATCGGTGCATTTTTAATCAGGGAACGTCTTGATTATGATTAGTCAAGCAATCGCAATGACGTGCGGTTACAAGCCATTTCATTATTAACCGCGAGGGCCCCTTTAATTTGTTGTTGTGAGAGGATGGCGAACGTTTGATTGGAAAGTATTAATTTTCATTACCGCCCCACGTAGATGATTCATTAAGGGACACCAGCTGGGGAGCGTTGCCCGTGTGTACACACACACATACGCACGCACGCACACACACACATACACACACACACACACACACACACACACACACACACACAGGCTCGTCGATTAAGAATCAACAGCAGTCCCCCCCCATTTCCACTTATAGAAAAGTTCGTGAAAATGCCACTCGGTCGCTAAACACCACGTCTTTTTATCGCCTAAAAAGTGAAAAGCTTTTCAAGCTCCTGTAAATTAATACCAAGGGGTAATTAGATATAATTATGCTGTATTAATTCACCTAATTTACATGTGTATTTAGCAGTCAATATGATTATTCCGAGGCTTTCTACCGAAAACACAGGCACTGATTTAAATCTACTCCAACCTTTTCATCACAAAGCAGTGCATTAACCCCTCTTGGTACATGCCCCTCACAGACATAATAATATTATTTTCTTCAGTCATGCATTAAGAATGATTGTTTTGATATTGTGTTGCATAGCGCAGTTGTTATGTGTTGGTGTGAAGTATATCTGAAGACTGTTAGTGTAGACCTCTCAAAGCGGGAACAAGTATTATGACAATGTTGTAGTGACAATGACATTCCAACAAGAAACAAACATACAGAGATAGACACAGGCATGCATGCACGCACACACACACGTACGCATGCGCGCGTGCACACACACACACACACACACACACACACACACACACACACACACACACACACACACACACACACACACACACACACACACACACACACACACACACAGAGTAACACATGTTTAGACAGAAACAGGCTGAGACAGACACATGAACACACATGCATGCACACACACACACATACAGAAACACATGTATGCATGCACACAGCCATGTACACATGCACACACATGCACACAGCAACACATGTGCAGCCACGCACACACGCACGCGCGCGCACACACACACACACACACACACACACACACACACACACACACACACACACACACACACACACACACACACACACACACACACACACACACACACACACACACACACACACGCACGCACGCACACATTCTATCTCTCTTGCTGGTTTGCCTGTGAGGGCATCATGTGTTTGGCCTGTCATTGCCGTAGGCTCCTACTATCACAGCCAGTCCTCACTCTTTCAAGCCAAACTCCATTTATTTTTAAACAGCACCTCCTCCTCCTCCTCCCTTCTCTGTCTCTGTTCTCCATCTCCCCTCTCACCTTCCCCTCATCCCTCCATCTCCTCTGTGAGAATCCCTTCTCCACCTCCTCCCTT
>NC_085864.1:4348827-4351327 GCF_034702125.1 Engraulis encrasicolus
TGTCTAAGTGTTGAATTAACACTGCATTGTCTTACTGTGCAGTCAAGAGGTGTCAAGGGGTGTCTATCAAGTCCCTCTGAATGTTACCAGACACAACTGCAACCAATCAGGCCACTGATTGGGATGACATACCGTACCTCTGCATAGAATTCTGGAATATTTTTCTGGAGCAGGAGACTGGACAAAATGGATGGATGGAGGTGGGCAGCCATGGCCTAATTGTTAGGGAGTTGGTCTTTCGATCTGGGGGTCGTAGTTTTGATCCCCATCTCTCCCTCCACATCTTTCCATGGCTGAAGTGCCCTTGAGAAAGGTGGCTAACCCCACATTGCTCCAGGTAAGAGTCTTCCTACTAGAGCATGATTCGTGCAAGACTTGTTCGAACAAGCAACCTTTCAATCCCATCTAGCCTTTTTCCACAATTACGTCAAACGAGTTGAAGCGAAGCACGAACAATGACAACCTGTTTCCGCAGAAAACAGTGGGGTATAAGTTGATATCTGTGCCCCTGGATACTACTTACAGTATCACGCTTCAAATTCATTGAATCAAAGGTGATGTCACGCGAACGTCACATAAAAAGGTCCATTCCGACTAGCTCATTATAACTATTAGGGCCACAGCTGCCCCATTCATCCCTCATAATTCCCACAGCTGGAAAGGACAAAAAAACATTATGGCAGCTTCGCCACCGCCCCGCAATCCCCGCTGAGGTGGAAAACAAAACAAGACAAGAGGCTGATTTCAAGCTTGATTTCACAGGCTTGCCTTCCGCGAGAGGGGATGCGTCCAGGGGGATGTCTCGATAATTACACTATAATAAAGGGGGTGAACCGCCGGAATCGGCTCCCAGTGTTATGACGGATTCTGCTCCCCCTATATATATATGTAGTCATGTGGTCCACGGTCCACTGGGTCTGGGTTCCCGTGTCTACGGAGCACACTCGGGTGGTGTGCAAAAGCATCTCCTTTTTTATTTTGTTCTTTTTTTTCTGGGGACTGGGTATTTCACATGGCCTTAAGGCTCTAGATGTGCCAAGTGTCTCGATTCAGTCTCGTCATTATCATTCGGGTCTAACCACCGGGATGTGGAGGAGATTTGCGGTATCTGTCTGCCCTGCGAGCAGAGCCGTAAAATCCCATTAAGTCCTTCCATCCCCACCCCCTCTCTCTCTCGCTACACACACACACACACACACACACACACACACACACACACACACACACACACACACACACACACACACACACACACACACACACACACACACACACACACACACACACACACACACACACACACACACACACACACACACACACACACACACACACTAACACACCCTCACCTTATTTCCAAAGACAAAAGAACTCTCCTAACTAAACGATTCCTTCTGTTCGGCGACATATCCGCCGCGCACTGCTGACTACAACTACGTACATGCAGAGGGTCTCTACATGCCAGCAGGCCTCTCTCTCCCTCTCTCCTTCTCTCTCTCTCTTTCTCTCTCTCTCTCTCTCTCTCTCTCTCTCTCTCTCTCTCTCTCTCTCTCTCGCTCGTCAGCTGTCTCCCTGAGAGCAGACAGCGCAGTATAAATTTTGTGTCTGCATGTTTGCGTATGTGTGTGTGTGACACTGTGTGTATGTGCGTGTATGTGTGTGTGTGTGTGTGTGTGTGTGACACTGTGTGTATGTGCGTGTATGTGTGTGTGTGTGTGTGTCAGTGCGTGTTAGTGTGTGTCAGCGTGTCTGTGTGTGTGCTTATGATGGCAACCCAATGCCCAAAAATATCACATCATTGGAAGCTAATAAGGGCCCCATCATGCATGCAGGCTCACCGCCAAGCCCAGGAAACGATCCTGCCATCGTGCCGGTCGTGATCTCTGTCTGGGTAAATACGCTATGATTCCTCGCACATGTCACTTTAATGGGCCGTATTTGTTTCACCTGAGTCGCGGGAGCCCTCTCAGTTCACAACCAAACGCCACCGATCTCATTATCGGCAAGAAAGGGAATTAAATTGCCTCGTCTCTCGACCCTAACCTTTTCCTGCCAGTATGCTCAAGCAAAATGTAAATAAATAAATAAGTAAAAAAATGGGGAAATAATTTTAAAAATGATGACCAATTATGGGAGAAGAAAGGTTGCATCTGATGCCAACGGTCTGTTGACTTCCCTAACATGGGTGCGCACACACACACGCACACACACACACACACACACACACACACGTGCACATACACACACACACACACACACACACACACACACACACACACACACACACACACACACATACACACACCCACAGACACACAGACACACACACACTCACACATGCACACACACACACACACAAACGCATGCACGCACACCCACGCTTACACACACTTGCTTACACACACACTCGCTTACACTCACACACACACACACACACACACACACACACACACACACACACACACACACACACACACACACACACACACACACACACACA
>NC_085864.1:4353827-4363827 GCF_034702125.1 Engraulis encrasicolus
CGACAGTCATGCCATTCAGAGCGTGAGGGCCTCCATTTTGGCTGTTCATTTGTCATCGTTACTGTTATCCTTCTTATAAGGCAGGAGAGAGAGAGAGAAAAGACAAAAGACAAACGAGAGAGCAGGGTGAAAGCCGTGGGAAGAGAGACGAGTGGGAGCTGTGAGCTAGCGAGTATCACATGACATGATGGGGACGTGTAGCCATCAGAGGGATGAGGGAGCAGCTTAGTACATAGGGAACATTTATAGACACACAAGGTCACATGTGGCAAAGGCACATCGAAGAGGAAGTGGCAGGGAGACGGAGCGAGAAAGAAACAGAGAAATACATAGAGAGAGAGAGAGAGACAATGAAGGATAGAAAGAGAGAGTGATATAGATGCGTAAGAAGAGTAATAGAGACAATGAGAAACAGAGAATGATGGAGAGAGAGAGAGAAAGTTAGACAGAGAGACAAAGAAAGAGAGCCAAATAATCACAGATAATGCAAAGACAGAGGTAGAGAGAGAGAGAGAGTGATGAAAAAGTGAGGGAATATAAAGTGATAGAAATAGAGGAGCGAGAGAAAAAAAGAGAGAACGAGAGCCATAATCAAGACTAGCAGTGGATAAATGACTTCACAGTAGCAGACTCTAATGAGGCTGGAGTCCTCAGGTGAATTTCCTCTATCAAGGCTGACACAGTTTTTCTTTTTTTTTTCTTCTTTTCTTTTCTTCTGCACTCCGTTCCCTTTCCTTCCTTCCCTCGTCTTCCAGTGGAGCGGGCGGCCTAGAATAGAACAGAACGCATGGTCACCAGTATTGCGGCTCTTTGTTTTCATTAGGCTGTCAGACCCCCCTCATGCCGTATTTGCGCATCCCAGCAGTTTAGATGAACGTACTTGCTTACATCCGCGGCAATGTCATCATCTGGATCTATGGTCCTGCCAGTTGTTGTTGTTTTTTTCATATGGTTTTTTTTTTTCGTTCTTTTTTTCTTATTTTTTCTGTGCACTGCTTATGAACAAGGATGGAAAATTGCACCCTTGGGATCTGTGGGCTTTTTAAAAACGACCTAAATATATTGTTCGCTTAATGATAGTAGAGAAGCTAAATTTAATGAGTGTGTTTTGTGGTTAATATATGACATGAAGAGTGTATTATAGCTCTCTGTTTTATTAGGATTTGCTGCTGCAAGGGCTTTAGTGTGGCTTTGCTTTTTTAGGCCCATTACAACATGGAGGAAAGTAGGCTATGTTGAAATAAATATGATGGCATCATGTGATCATATAATGATCATATCTCCATATACACTAGGTTAGGCCCTACGTATGCTTTAAAGCAGGGATGTTAAACTCAGGCCCGGGGGCCAGCTGGCCCGCGGAGCCATTTTATTGTCAGCTAAGTGTGATAATTGTGATATATTGTCATATATTGAGAGGTTGACACATGTTGGCTTTTTTGAAAACATGCATCAGCGACCTCTTACTGTAATGGAGGAGGAGGTGGATCAAACTGCAGCCTTATCCAATTAATTCCCATCTTTTTGTAAGTCTTTTGGAGTGCATTGGAACTATTTTTCTTTTTTGGGAGTAGTGCTGTTGCTAAGTAAAACGCCATGGTAGTCATTTGTCTTCAAGGCCCTCCTCTCATCTCACATTAGAAAACAAAGATGGCATTTTAAAAAAGACAGCACCATGTTAGATCTTTTGTCAAATCAGTCTGAATCGCATGTCAAACAAACATATCAAGCATATCAAATATTACCCCCCATAGTACACCATTTATATCAGCTGCTGCTATGGGTATCACATGCACACGTCAAACATACAAACAGAACACCCCAGTGTGCCCAAAATCTTTTGCCCCCTGACACTAACCCATGGAGTATCTATGGGCCATGCAGCTGGGCTTCTCTCAGCGGTAGCTGCTTGTCAGGTTCAGAGGCTTGGAGAGTTTTGTGTTGAGATAATGGGGCTGTGTTTGAGTGGGCAGGCAGGGCGGCAGGGGTGAAAGGAGAGAACAAAATGAGGAGGGAAGAGAAGAATAGAGGAGAAAAGAGAAGAGAGGAGAGAGAAAGAGAGGAGAGAAGAGGAGAGAAGTGATGAGAGGAGAGATGAGGAGAGGGGAGGAGAGGCGAGGGGAGGAGAGGAGAGCAAAAGAGGGCAAAAGAGCAGGGGAGAGGATAGGAGAGAATAAAGGAGAAGAGAGGACTGAAGAGAAGTGAGAGAATAGAGAAGACACAGCGATAGAGAAATGGAGTAGAGGAGAGAGGAGGAGAAGAGTGGAGAGAGGAGGAGAGAGGAGGGACCGTACTCAGTATCTCACTGGCAGATTAGCGTGCTGTCATCGATCACAGCACGGCTTCATACATTATCGCAGCCAGCATCGCTGATCCCTCTCACCAACTTCGCTGGATATGACTCACATTCTCACACATAACAGGCTGTGTGTGTATGTGTATGTGTGTGTGTGTGTGTGTGTGTGTGTGTGTGTGTGTGTGTGTGTGTGTGTGTGCGTGCGTGCGTGCGTGCGTGCGTGCGTGCGTGTGTGTGCGCGCGCGCGCGCGCGCGCGTGTGTGTGTGTGTGTGTGTGTGTGTGTGTGTGTGTGTGTGTGTGTGTGTGTGTGTGTGTGCGTGTGCATGTGCATATTGTGAAAGCATTGAAAATTCCTCCATTCTTTAGAGACAAACAATATACTGTAATGGCAGGCAATACTAATAGCATATAAAATTAGACAAATGTAATCTAATTCCAGGGTGAAGCTTTTTAATCAATAACACTTAATGACATTTAAAGGGATTGATTTCGTGTATCATATTCTTTTCATAGCTTGACTATAACTCCAATTTTAGGCCAAATGCAATAGTGGCTTACATTTGATTCTAAATATTACCCCATGACATATGCTGTAGTGTTTCAGCAAATTGCTACTTAATTGGATTGTTCTATCCGGTTCACAACCCAATGGAGGGTTGGGGGGGAAATGTACTTCATAATGCGGCAAATGTTGTAAAACTCCTGGAATTTATTTCACTGACCTTTATGTGTCTGTGAATTTTCTAGAGCAGGAGGTACAGCTCCTTACAGAATGGAGTGGGTGCTGCGTTCTTACCTTCTTCATATATTACATCAGAGAGGAATATGCAGCCAAGTTCTGCTGAAAGAGAAAAATAAGCCACCACTCTCTCGCTCTCTCTCTCTCTCTCTCTCTCTCTCTCTCTCTCTCTCTCTCTCTCTCTCTCTCTCTCCATTTATATGAAATTTGTATGCTGACGTGACACATCTTATATCATCTACTTTATCCTAATCCTGTTTAAATAGTATATCCAGTTCTAAGTAAGCTGAGGGAAAGTTAAAGAAAAATGGGTGACGGGAAAGAGAAGCGTATCATGTGAGATCCTGAGAGAGGCTAAATATATATATATATATATACGTATATACAAGAATTATGGAGCTTATGCTCCAAGTCTCAAAGAGGAGTTATGCATATTTTTTTCTTGATGGAGACTTTGAGTTCTAATGACCAAATGATACCCACTGAACTGTGGTAAAAAAAAATGTTCATAAGACTTTTCATCACTTTAATGGGTAAGGATTGAAGTGCGGTAGTAAGAACGTAAAAACTCTGAACTGAAAAAAGGATCCTTTGCTCTTGGTAACACTTTATAATAAGTACCCCTTTTTAGGCATTACTTAAGGGTTAGTTAAGCCTTATTTTTCCATTAGTTAACCCTTAGTGAATCATGAGTTAATCATTATGTAAGCATTATTTCTCATTTCCTAACTATTATCTACTACCGTTAGTAAATGGTTAGTGTGTGCTGATGTAACGGTTCGCTAAGCAAAGTTAAACCTTAGTTAAGCCTTATTTTTAACATTAATTAACCCTTAGTGAATCATGAGTAAGTCGTTATGTATGTGTTATTTCATCATAAGCAATGCTTATCAAGTCATTTGTTAACGTTTTGGAAAGCATGGAAAGGTTTTCACTTTAAAAGTTCCCCAGATATGCGCAAGTAGTGAGTTGTAACTTCTTGTTAATGCATGAGCAATGCCTAACAAATCATTTGTTAACGTTTTGTAAAGCATGGAAAGGTTTTCACTTTAGATCAGTTCCCCAGATATACTTAAGTAATGAGTTGTTACTCCTTGATAATGCATAAGCAATGCTTAACAAGTCATTTGTTAACGTTTTGGAAAGCATGGAAAGCTTTTCACTTTAAAAGCTCCCCAGATATGCGCAAGTAGTGAGTTGTTACTTCTTGTTAATGCATAAGCAATGCCTAACAAATCATTTGTTAACGTTTTGTAAAGCATGGAAAGGTTTTCACTTTAGATCAGTTCCCCAGATATACTTAAGTAATGAGTTGTAACTCCTTGATAATGCATAAGCAATGCTTATCGAGTCATTTGTTAACGTTTTGGAAAGCATGGAAAGGTTTTCACTTCAAAAGTTCCCCAGATATGCGCAAGTAGTGAGTTGTAACTTATTGATAATGCATAAGAAATGCCTAACAAATCATTTGTTAACGTTTTGTAAAGCATGGAAAGGTTTTCACTTTAGATCAGTTCCCCAGATATACTTAAGTAATGAGTTGTAACTCCTTGATAATGCGTAAGCAATGCTTAACAAGTCATTTGTTAACGTTTTGGAAAGCATGGAAAGGTTTTCACTTTAGATCAGTTCCCCAGATATACTTAAGTAATGAGTTGTAACTCCTTGATAATGCATAAGCAATGCTTATCGAGTCATTTGTTAACGTTTTGGATAGGCATGGAAAGGTTTTCAATTTAAAAGTTCCCCAGATATACGCAAGTAGTGAGTTGTAACTTCTTGTTAATGCATAAGCAATGCCTAACAAATCATTTGTTAACGTTTTGTAAACCATGGAAAGGTTTTCACTTTAGATCAGTTCCCCAGATATACTTAAGTAATGAGTTGTAACTCCTTGATAATGCATAAGCAATGCTTATCGAGTCATTTGTTAATGTTTTGGAAAGCATGGAAAGGTTTTCACTTCAGAGAAGTTCCCCAGATATAGGCCTACTTAAGTAGGCCTAATGGGTTTTAAATCCATGCTTATGAAGTCATTTGTTAATGTTTTGGATAGCATGGAAAGATTTTCACTGAAAAAGTTCCCCAGATATGCGTTAGTAATGCGTTGAAACTTCTCGATAATGCATAAGCAATGCTTATCAAGTCATTTGTTAACGTTTTGGAAAGCATGGAAATGTGTTCACTTTATATCAGTTCCCCGGATATACTTAAGTAATGAGTTGTAACTCCTTGATAATGCATAAGCAACGTTTAGCAAGTCATTTGTTAATGTTTTGGAAAGCATGGAAAGATTTTCACTTAAAAAGTTATGAGTTATGGTTATACATCCTTGATAGTGCATAAGCAATGCTTATCAAGTCATTTGTTAATGTTTTGGAAAGTATGGAAAGGTTTTCACTTAAAAAGTTCCCCAGATATGCGTTACTAATCCGTTGAAACTTCTTGGTAATGCATAAGCAATGCTTATCAAGTCATTCGTTAATGTGTTGTAAAGCCATAACAGGTTTTCACTTTAGATCAGTTCCCCAGATATACTTAAGTAATGGTTCGTAATTCCTTGATAATGCATAAGCAACGCTTAACAAGTCATTTGTTAATGTCCAGAAGCATCCATGAGGGGCAGTCACATGAGCCTCAACTTAGGTCTAGGCCTACTTTTTGCCATGCTACCAGTCATCACACACTAACCATTACAAAAGGGTTAAATAACACTTCACTGATGCTAAAGCAAGAGTTTACAAACCGTTACCATACATGCCTAATAGTACTTGTTAATGGTTAGGTGGTAGGAGACAACAAAGAGATAATGTTTTTTTCATAAATAAAGGTGGGTTATCAGACATTTTAATGATGGTTTACTAATGCTTATCAGAAAGTTAACACTAGAACTACCACGGAGGGGTCAATTGACCTTTTTACCTAAAAGCCCCACAAGAGGGTCATTTGACCCTTTGGACCCCCTGCGGACACTCCTTTTGTTGTGGAAATGTGGCTGTTAGCAGCTCACAGCTGTCACTTGAGACACAGAGTGTTTTTGCATGTGTGTGTGTGTGTGTGTGTGTGTGTGTGTGTGTGTGTGTGTGTGTGTGTGTGTGTGTGTGTGTGTGTGTGTGTGTGTGTGTGTGTGTGTGTGTGTGTGTGCCTTTGTGGATCATTTCCAATGCCTGTTGAGTGCTGTATTTCTGCATCTTCGTTCCTTGGAGAGGAGCTTCTTTCACCACAAAATTCTTGAGGGAAATGAAGCAGTAGTCCACATGCACTGGTATTTATCCATCTAACAATTGCCAGGTTGCATTCACATGAGTCGTTATGGTCACATGGCATGGGAGATTCACACGTTACAGTTTTTCTCGATTGGTTTGGCTAACCTCTCGAAACTGAGATGACACTCCCAAAACAACACGGACAAATCCCCAAACCAACCCGCAATTTCCCAAAACAGAATGCCATTTCTCATTGCTTTCATCAGATATCAAATGCTTGGTACATGTCTCAAATGTTTAGTACATCTCTGCAGATGGATATGTACAAATACCCTTCAGTTGACACATTCAGCATACATTTAGCACATCTTCCAAATAAATTGACCTTGCTTATCTAAACGAATTAGACAATTCTCAGTCTAATGGTTGCCCTCTCCAAAACACGTCAGCATTATTTCATTGTGTAAGTCAGCATATGCAAAGTGGTCTACGCAATTCCCAAAACAGTCAAGGACATCATACAAACCCCAACTCCGATGAAGTTGGGACGTTTGGTAAACAGTGAATAAAATCAAAATGCTATCATTTTCAAAACATTCAATCTATTCATTAGATGGAGAATAGTGAAAAGACAACATATTAAGTGTTAAAACCGAGAAAAAATATTGTTTTGGGGGACATATGTACTCATTTCTAATTTGATAAATCCAACACGTCTCAAAAGAGTTGGGACGGGGACAATAAATGGCAGCAAATGTCGAGGAAGACTAAAAACAAAACAAAAGACAACACTTAACAGTTAAATACATTAACCGATGAGATGATTTTATATAAAAAACAGTGTTAATTCCTATCTTGGACATGATTTCACCAGCTTAAATGGTGGGTGTATTCCTTGTCATGTTTTGTAATGTTTTCCTTTCTGTAGTGCTTACAGTGTGACAGGTCTTGACCAAAAACCCACCATTTTATCACCTGCTGGTCCTTATGATGGAGCCAAACTGTTAAAACATAGTAGAGAATGCAATTTGACCTTACTATGTGGCAGTAATCGAAGATCTCCCTTCAAAATATAATGCATGAGTGGCTTTTCATGCTGTTTAAAACCCATTTATACCATTCAGCACTGTATTTAACTCTACAGATGAGTGAGAACATCTTAACCAATGCACTACTGCACCCGCATGCCATCATGGAGGCTGACTTTTGAGGCTAGCACTAACACAAGTTGGATGGTCCATTTTCACTGTAGCACAGGATGTGCAATGCTCTATTATTGTCAAAAAGAATGGACTTCTACAACTTCTGCTGACTTCTGTAAGCAAAGGACAGTTTTCCATGTCTTCTGGGTTTATTTCAAGTGAGCTCAGGTGCTTAGGAGAATGTTACACCCCTGTATCATTTGCACGCATTAAGCATTCTTAATATGGTCAATTTTCAATAGCTCTAGCACTCCAGGAATTAGAGTGAGACTACAGACAATATATATTTCATGATGTCATGAACCTATACAATGATTTTAGTAACAAAAATATGTCTTATATACACTCAATCGTGATAAATCAAAGGGAATTCAAAAATGTATGTA
This sequence comes from Engraulis encrasicolus, assembly GCF_034702125.1. Lineage (NCBI taxonomy): Eukaryota > Metazoa > Chordata > Actinopteri > Clupeiformes > Engraulidae > Engraulis > Engraulis encrasicolus. The sequence goes on from NC_085864.1 coordinate 4,361,658, forward strand.
ATAACTATGGTAATTATTCCCTTTGCATCTTTAATTCTGAGTGACTCAGCCTCTCTGTGATGATCTTATACCTGGACACCTATATTGTCCGTCAGTACAATTCATTTTGAAATGTTCTTCTTTGTTGTTTTATCTTATTTGGATGTTTACTAACTTTCACTGATCCCCGTCCCAACTCTTTTGAGACGTGTTGGATTTATCAAATTAGAAATGAGTACATATGTCCCCCAAAACAATATTTTTTCTCGGTTTTAACACTTAATATGTTGTCTTTTCACTATTCTCCATCTAATGAATAGATTGAATGTTTTGAAAATGATAGCATTTTGATTTTATTCACTGTTTACCAAACGTCCCAACTTCATCGGAGTTGGGGTTTGTATTTTAAGAATTCCATTACATAGTAAATTCATGACAGTGTTCAACAGGTCAGATGGTATTGTAACTTTACTAGTTAGTAGAAAATAATTTTACGCTTATACTACAGTTTCCTCTGTTATTTGGCTAATTTCATGACATTTTTTCAAACGACATTCTGTTTTGAACAATTGCTAGTTGCTTTGGCATTTATCCATGTTATTTTGAGAATGTTATCTCTGTTTTGAGAAATGAGCCAAACCCATGAGAAACCTGTGATATATGGGCATTACTTTCTGTATATGAATTTACAGTAAAGAAAGTTAACTTACTGATAAATGTCCTTGGTAAATTATCTGTGTTGTCAAACTTCAATGGTTTCACTCACTTTTTCATTTTTATACATAGTCGAAATCTGTTAGCTGAACATAGATAAAACACCTAACCATTTTGACTGGCAGTGCTTACACAATGGCAAAGGGACAATGTATTTTGGGGGTACTGATGATATATGTGGGGAAGAAATTTAGTTTTGACACATGGGTAAACTGTTTTTGGGGTGATATGAGCAAGTGATGAGGATCCATGTAGTTATGCTGAACCATCCAGTTTATTTTGACAGAAGGACTAAATGAATGCAAATGAGCCAAAGCAATTGAGAAGGATCTATGCCATTTTGATGGTACTGACTATTTATATGTGAGACGGTTTAGTGCTGATGCAAGAATGAGGTGTTTTGGGAGGTATATGACATTTTGCTAGTTATCTGAACTGTTGTGCAGAAGTGTAAGAATGTTTGGCCAAATGACCCAATGGTTATAGGAATGTCATCTCAGTTTCAAGAAATGAGCCAAAACTGTAATTCAACCATTATCTGGTTGCAGTCATATGATTCGTCATGATCACATGGGACATTCACACGTTCATTGATGACTTATATGAAGAAAATGTGCTGACATGTTTTCAGGACAACCATTACACTGAGAATCAACCAATTGGGATAGATCAGCAAGGTACATTCATTTGAAAATTGTACTAAATGTAAGCTGATTGTGTTAACTGTAGGATACTTGTACATAGCCATTTGCAAGGATGTACTAAATGATTGAGACATGTACAAAAGCATTTGAAATTTGATGAAAGCAATGATAAATGCCATTCTGTTGTGAGGAACTGCAAATTAGTTTTGGGATTTGTCCATGTTTTGAGAATGACATCTCAGTTTCAAGAAATGAGCCAAACCAATGGAGAAAAACTCTAACACACTGTCTGCCAACCTGTGCTATCTGTCTTTGCTGCTGATATCTTCATGCAGGTTGCTATTTACCTGTGGTGATTTTGGAGGCTGACAGCCCTTGGGAAGAAGCTGTCTGTCCCTGTTTGTCTTGGCTGTTAGCACTGTAAGGTGTGACCCCCTCACCCCTCACCCCACACACGGCCCCTAACAGCCTCATTACCATAACAAAATGAGTGATTAGTGTATTAGGTAAAAGCCGCGGGGTCAAATGACCCCTCTCTGGTACTTCTAGGTAGGCAGAAAAATCCTGGTAGTTCTAGTGTTAAATCACCATAGACGAATGATTAATTAACAGTACTTAATAATTTCACAGAAATACATAATGACTGACTCGTGATTCACTAAGGGTTAACTAATGCTTAATTTTGTTTAGCGAGTAGTTACATCAGCACACACTAACCATTTACTAACGGTATTAGTTAATGGTTAAGAAATGAGAAATAACACATACATAACGACTTACTCGTGATTCACTAAGGGTTAATTAATGTTAAAAATAAGGCTTAACTAAGGTTT
>NC_085864.1:4378827-4386327 GCF_034702125.1 Engraulis encrasicolus
TGTTTGTAGTGTTGGGAAACTATTGCGTTGCGAGTGGAATATGGGACGAGACAGCGGGTACCTACACTGCTCGCGGTGACAGTAAGTACATGTTTAACTGAGGGATATGTGTGTTTGTTACATGTGTGCATTTTCGCGATAGCCGCGGTAAAAAGGTAAAAGTTTGGCTGAGGTGTGTAGGTGATGCTAACAGGTGTCTGGGTCTATGTGTGTGCGCGACTGCGCTTGCGTGTCAATGGAAGTGTCTGTGCGTGTCGGGAAGTGTATGCGAGTGTAGGGAGGCTGGCGTTTGGTGAAAAATATCAGTAACACCCATCATAATTTTTCACAGTGATGTTTATTGAATCGTGACCCTTTGCTATAATACCCACCCCTAATTTTGTAGGGAGAGAGTGAGTTAGGATGGGTTTTGAGAGAGGGGGGAGAGAGTGAGGTAGTGAAGGTGGATGGGTGTTGAGTGAGGAGGGGAGAGAGTGGGAGGTCTGGCTGGCGCGTAGGCAGCACACGGACGGACAGGGCCGCGAGGAGGGCATGGCACATTGGCACTGGCGGGCACAAGGTGGGTGGTGGTTGTTGTTGGCAGGGGACAGGAAGGGATGGATGGCAAGGGAAGGGAGGGGAAGGAAGGTGGAGGCAGGCGGCGCGGAGAAGAAGATTGAGTTCTGTGGCAGACTGCCGGAGGAGCACACCTGCTATGAGAGAGAGAGAGAGAGAGAGAGAGAGAGAGAGAGAGAGAGAGAGAGGCAGACATTAAAGAGGGGAAGAGTGGGGGGAAGAATGAGACAGGCGAGATAGAGAGGAAAGGAGAGCATAAGATAGAGACTCGGAGGGGGCAAAGAGAGAAAGAGAAAGAGTGAGCTACAGAGAGAAAGTGCGGTAGAAATTAGGGACAAACCAGCAGAGAGGGTGAAAGACATAAACGGAGGGAGGAAGAAATAGACAAAGAGATGGAGAGAAGGAGAGAGAGAGAGAGAGAGAGAGAGAGAGAGAGAGAGACCAAAAGCTCACCTGCTGCTTGGCGAAGCGATGTGCATAAACAGGCTTATTGAATTAAGTATAGCTAGCGAGGAGGGCGCTGAGCATGCTAATTATGAATCAAGAGCAATCAAGAGGACTTAGCCTAGCGCAGGTTTTTAGCCGCATCTTTTGGGCCATTTGTTCAGTGGTGTGTGTGTGTGTGTGTGTGTGTGTGTGTGTGTGTGTGTGTGTGTGTGTGTGTGTGTGTGTGTACTGAATTATGGCGGGGTTAATATGATTAAGCGTCATTTCCCATTATTTTGGAATGCGCTGGAACATTGTTGTGTTGTAGCAGCGCCAGAACTCAGCAGGAGACGAGCACACCTGCGCAGCTCTACTGCTGTACTGACTGTATGAAGTGCACCTTCTGTCAAGGTTATACCACAAGAGAAGCACGTACACAACATCGACAACGCAGATACAGGTATACACACACAGACCAATGCAGGGGAGCCGGGGGGGGGGACAACCAGGTCACTTGTCCCGGGCCCAGGAAGAGAGGGGGCCCAGATTTGGGTCGTCATTACAGTGTATATATTGGGTGGGGGGCCCTTTCAGATGACTTTGTCCTGTGCTCAGCCAAAGCTCTCATCGGCCCTGACTGCATGTGTGCACATACACGCACGCACACATGCAGACATGCAGACACACACACATGCACAAATGCTCATACACACACACACGCACACACACGCACACACACGCACACACACGCACACACACGCACACACACGCACACACACGCACACACACGCACACACACACACACATACAAAGCACACACACACAGAATCACACCTTTCACTTCACATGGGAGCTGTGAAACAACCACAATAAGCTTGATGCTTTCAAAAATTGAGAGTGGCACACTGTGCAGTGTGCCAGACATGGGGAGGTGGAGTTCATGGGGGACAAATAAAGAGAGAACACGAAAGAGTCTGCGGAGGTGTAGCATGGCCTTCGTACTCCTCCTCCTCATCTTCATCCTCATCCCTAATCTTTCTCTTCCTCCTCCTCTCATCTACCTGCTCTTCTCCTTCTCTTCCTCTTCTCTCATTCTCCTCTCCTCCTCCTCCTCCTCCTCCTCCTTGTCCTTGTCCTCGTCCTCATCCTCTCCTCTGTTCTCACTCTGTTCTCCTTCTCCTCTGCTTCCCTTACTTTCCCTACCCTTTTCTTTCTTCATTTCTTTCTACACCTCTGCTGCAACCTTTTCCTCCTATCCTTTGTACCCCCCTCTCTGTCCTCCGTCCTCCTCTCCTCCCCCTTCCTCCTCTTCCTCCTCGTCCTGTACTCTTCCTCCTCCTCCTCTTCCTCCTCATCCTCCAACTCATACTCCCCATCCTCCACTTCCTCCTCTTCATCCTCCTCCTCCTGTATCCCTCATCCTCTTCCTCCTCATCTTCCTCCTCCTCTCTTCCTCCTCATCCTCCTCCTCCTCCTCCTCTACTCCTCCCTATTCTCTTCCCTTTCTCCTATCGCATCACTTTTCTTATCTTCTCCTCCTCCACCTCCCTCTCTTCCTCTGGCCTTTTCCTATTCCTCTTCCTTTCTTCCTTCTCCGCCTGCTACATGTCTGCTACCCTCTCCCTCTTTCCCCCAATCCCTCCCCATCTGTCTCCTCCTCCTCCTCCTCCTCCATCTCTACCTCCACCTTTCGCACTCCCCCTCCTCTCCTCTCCTCTCCTCTCCTCTCCTCTCCTCTCCTCTCCTCTCCTCTCCTCTCCTCTCCTCTACTCTCCTCTCCTCTACTCTCCTCTCCTTTCCACTCCTCTCCTCTCCACCTTCTTCCTCCACCTCTGCTTCCTCCTCCTCTCCTCTGCACCTCATTCTCTACCTCCCTTCTCTTCTCTCCCCCACCTTTCGCACCCTCCTCGTTCTCCTCCGCATTCATCCTCCTCCTTATTCCACCTCTCTATCTTTTCTCCCCCTTTGCCCCTCCACCTCCTTATTCTCTCCCTCCCTCCCTCCCTCCCTACCTCCTTCTCTTCCACCCCTTCTTCCCTCAGCCTCCTACCTGTGGTGACATTTCTATTGGCGAGCAAGTGAGAGACAGAGAGTGGGCGAACGGAAGAGAGGAGGGAGGAGAGGAGAGGAGAGGAGAGGAGAGTAGTGGAGAGGAGAGGAGAGGAGAGGAGAGTAGAGAAGAGAACAGTAGAGAAGAGGAGAGGAGAGTAGAGAAGAGAAGAGGAGAGGAGAGGAGAGGAGAGGAGAGGAGAGGGAAGAAGGAGGGAGGCGTTGACACTGTGGCCTGTAGATGGATGAATGTTTATTATTTCCCAGGTAGTGATTTCTGCTCCCCACCGCGACTGTCTGCCGAGGAAACCACACATCAGTTACTGCCGAGGCCACCCATCAACACTCTCGCTCTTTTTTACGCTCTCTCTCTTATCTTGTCTTCTCTCACTCTTGCTCTGGCTCCTTCTCTTTCTCTCTCTCCCTCCCTTACTCCCTTTCTCTCTCATTTCTCTCTCGTCATCGTTCATTCCTTTATCGTTTCTTTTTTCCCATTCACTCTTACCTCTCTCTCTCTCTCTCTCTCTCTCTCTCTCTCTCTCTCTCTCTCTCTCTCTCTCTCTCTCTCTCTCTCTCTCTCTCTCTCTCTCTCTCTCTCTCCTGTTCCTCTTCCATTCTTCCTCCGCCTACTCACTCACCCCACATGTCACTCACATGTCATGTCATACCTTTCTACACTAAAGCTTTCTTTACTTATTACGAGTGTGCTTTAGTTTGTTTCTCTTCGATTTCTCAGATGTCTTCTAGCTAGACAGCCTGAATGTCTTCTTTCCACCCACCTGTGTTTGTTGTTTATTTTCTCTTCCCCCCCCACCCCTCCCCATCTCTATCTGGATTGCCTCTGATAGTTTTTCCCCTCTGTTGCTTTTAATTGAGGCTGAGGCTGAGGGCTCGCCCCTTAACAGGAGGTGACGCGCAATCTTCTTTCAAATGCAGGAGCTCTCCTCTCCTCTCCTCTCCTCTCCTCTCCTCTCCTCTCCTCTCCTCTCCTCTCCTCTCCTCTCCTCTCCTCACCCCACCTTTCTTTCTCCATCCTTCCCTCTCTTCTCTTTTCTCTCTTTTTCCCTTTCTTCTTCACCCCTTTCAATATATCTGTCTCTCTACCTATTCCCTACCCTCTTGTTGGTCTCTTTTGTCTCTCCTCTCCCTTTCTTTCTCTCTTTCTCCTTCTCTTGTCATCCTTCCCTCCCTCCCTCCTTTCTTTCTTTCTTTCTTTCTTTCTTTCTTTCTTTCTTTCTTTCTTTCTTTCTTTCTTTCTCTTTCTATCCCCACGGTGCTGCTGCATCTCTCAGAGTCTTGTTTGTGTTTAGTGTGGGTGGGAAATGTGAAGGAGGTGGGGTTGTGTACCACCTCTGTCCTTCAGCTGTCTCAGGGTTTACCCTCACATAAACACCTCCCACCCCCTTCTCCCTCCTCCTCCTCCACACACACACACACACACACACACACATGCAAGCACGCACGCACGCACACAGGCACACACAGGCACACACACACACACCCCAAGTGCGTCTCCAAGGAGGGAGCGCACTGGGCATTGCTAAAGCAAGTTTGCCTTCACACGCATGGAGACGTGATCATGATTGCTTTTAACCTCAAACACATACTCTTTCTGCCTGCTGATGGGAGGGACAGCTGTCTAACAAATAAACAACACCATCACACCTGTGCTTGTGTCTTTATAATGAACCTTTTCCACGTTTGCAAACAGAAAATGTGCGGGGCAGCATATAGTAGAAATGTTACAAATAACAAAATATGTCTAAAACAATATCATCACACAATCGAGTCTGTATGACACATACTCTGACACACCACATGCAGTACACCATGCACAATAGTAATAGTACAAACAAGAAATAGAAGAAATGAGACATACAATAAATGTTAGTATTACAAATCAAGTAATACTTTATTTATGATCATTTCATCATATCATCAGTAACCGGAAAGATCGTATCCATTCAAGGAGGGATGGTGCGGTTATATGACCGTTGGAGAAGCACAAAAAACATTGTTAGCAAGTATAATCGTTCACATGTACCCTGTGAGAAAATGTTATTTATCTACAGTATTTGGCATGTTTGCTACATATTGAATAATTGGTAACACTTTACATTAACCTTCCGCTATAAATGGTTAACTAATGGTTTGTAGTGCATCTGTAATACTATTATAAATACTTATTAAACCATAATAAATATTTATTAACATATTATTATGGTTTACAAATGTTAAGTCAGTGTTATACAGTTGATTTATTACTGTTTAATAAGCATTTATAATAGTATTATAGATGCACTACAAACCATTAGTTAACCATTTATAGCAGAAGGTTAATGTAAAGTGTTACTGAATATTTTTTTCAATGTTACAAATCAGTTTATATTTCACATGATCATTTTAGAGATCAGTAACCTGTACCCAATCCCAGGAGAGAAGATACGATATGGGACTGTAATGTGAGACACTTGTAGGACAAACACGAGAAATTCTGTGTGCAAGTAAAATCGTTCATGTGTGCCTCGTGAGAAAAAGAAAAGAGATGTTCCACATGCATAGTCTTCACTCAGCAAGCTGTTGTTTAGCTCCAGCACCACCATCGATCCCTACATGTCAGCAGTCAGATTGCCTCAAGGGGTGAGTTTGTTTGTGTGTGTGTGTGTGTGTGTGTGTGTGTGTGTGTGTGTGTGTGTGTGTGTGTGTGTGTGTGTGTGTGTAGTGTGTAGCAGTGGTGACGGTCCTTTTGCCTGAATGTCAGATTGAACACTTTGTTGGCTTGGGCGGGTGATGGAGGGGTTTTTGTTTATTTTCTTTGTCCTTTTCTATTTTTTTTCTCTCGGTAGAATTGTGTTTGTCTTGATTAAATAGGCTTCCTGAAAAGGATGCGAAAAAATCCATAGGCCTCCTTTGCCTGGCTGGATGGCTGGCTGGCTCGTTGGCGATCAGCCAAGCTAAAAGAACGAAGAAGACGCGTTTCAATGTGAAATAGTCTCTTTCGGGACCGGGGCTGGGGATCTGACTGACTGGCACCTTTAATGTAATTTGTACCCAGTGAGTAAGTGAGAGAGCGGGGCTGTCACAGTGTTTTACGACAAAAGATGTAACTGGCACACTGCAATGATTTAGCCACTCCGATGCACCTTCTCTACCCCCCTCTCTTTCTCTCTCTCTCTCTTTCTCTCTCTCTCTCTCTGTCCTTGAAGAGGAGAGGAGCAGTTCACTTTTGGGCCAGCGGATGCCTTCTGGAAAATTCTCTCTGATAGGTTTCCATGACACTTGTCACCTATAGGGACGTCCCTTGACTCGTGTGGCAGTCTGTGACGTGTGTACTGGAAGTGTGTGTAGTTAGAGATGGAGAGATGGAGGGAAGGAGAGAGGGAAATAAAATAATGGACAGGGAGAGGGGAAGGAAGGAGAAGAGAGATGGTATGTGTGGGTGTCTGTGATGGAAGGGAGAGGTGGAGAGAGATGAGAGATGAAGGGAAAAAGAAGTGAAGGGAACAGGAAGACAGGAGGAGAGAGAGAAGAGAGAGGTGACAGAGATTCCCTGTAGATCTGAGGTAGGTAAGGGTAGATGTGGGGATAGATAGTGTATGTGTAACGGTCTGATGGAGGAAATAGAAAAGGGAAAGAAAATAATAGAGAGGGGCAAGGAAAGAGGGATGGAGAAGAGAGACAGAGAGAGAGAGAGACATCCCATATGGTTTGGAGGTGTGTGCGTCTTTGTGTCTGTGTGTTTGTGCATGCGCGCGCACGTGTGTGTGTGTGTCTGTTTGTTTGTGTTCGTAGAAGAAGGTATGGCAGAAAGGAAATAACAGGGGGAATAAAAAACAGCAGGAGCAGGAGGAGGACAGGGGAAGAAGGAGAGGGAGGAAGGAGATGGTGTGTGTGTGTGGGTGGGGTAGGGGTGGGGGGGTTAAGGGGGGGTTGGGTGTATGTGAATCTTTGATTGGATCAGAGGTGGACTTGTCTTGCCCATCTAGACGTGTCAGGGGAACAGGGGACCGTCTGGTCTCACTCACAGGTGTTGCACGTCCGGCCTACACACACACACACACACACACACACACACACACACACACACACACACACACACACACACACACACACACACACACACACACACACACACACACACACGCACACTTGATAAGATGGCAGCCTGCCATAGGACACGATCACAGAGACACATATACACACACACACACACACACAAGCACGGCACGCACGCACGCACACACACACACACAGAAACACAGAAACACACACACACACACACACACACACACACACACACACACACACACACACACACACACACACACACACACACACACACACACACACACACACACACACACACACACACACACACACACACACACGCGCGCACGCACACCAGCAGTACCACCCATCCCATAAAAAGCTCTAGACAATGGCTTAACGTCTAAAACATATATTGGGGCT
>NC_085864.1:4396327-4398827 GCF_034702125.1 Engraulis encrasicolus
TACCAAGAGAAAAAAACCTCAGCCGTGTCCGCTCGAATGCAGCTGCCTGCCATCCCCCTGCCACATCCAGAATGAAGGCAGGCAGGCAGGAAGGCAAGCAGGCAGGCAGGCAGTCAGCTCAGCCATTACACCAAGCACACTATTAATGCCTCACAGCTGAAGCTGCTAGGCTGGCCTGCCTGACACGGCTGCCATTTTGTAAATAAAACACCCCTGATGTAATGGCACAATGACTCTGCATTTGCTGCTGGGACATTTTTCTTGTCAGATTGGAGGAGTGGAGTTGGGGTGGGAGAGAGGGGGCCGCTGCTGCAAATGCTAACTTTTGCTATCGGGAGAAAAGTACACGTCAGAAACTTTTTCTTCCCCCCGTCCCCTGTTGTTTGAAATGTGACAGCAGGGAATGGAACAACCATCATTTTTGTCTAGACATAAAAGTATATAAATAAATATATATTTATGTGCCCAGCAAGTCCTTCTGCAGCAAGTCGTGAATCAAAGGGCGTGTTAGGCGTTTCCGGGGCTCTTAAAAAAAATCAGATGGCCAACAAACACTCTCCTTAATCAATATACACGCAGCACTGTAAACACACATTCATTATAAACCCATGCCATAACTCAAGCAGCGCAGGTTTGTCAAATGACACCAGTAGGGCCCTTACACATACAGGGGAGAACCTGTGTACAAGAAATAGTTCTGTATAAAATAAATAGACTTCACTTTGGCCTAAGGCTTCATGACGACTCAATTAGTATGATACATGAATCACTTAATACAATAAATTAATCAATAAATCACCATGCAATAAAAAGTGCAGTTGGAATAAGCAACAGAAACATTAAATGGGGTTGATATTCTAAATATGCACACACCAAATCTAATAAAAGTATTATAATGTTAGAGAGGAAATGTTATAAATTGCATGTATTAACCCATTTTAGCCTAAGCCCTTTTTGGGAAAAGGTTCCCTCTCCCTATTAAAGCCTAAATATCTCAGCCTCCGAAGCACATAAAAACATGAAATAAGTTGCATTTAAAATCTAGAACCTTAATTTTGCATTAGAATAGTGTTCATTCAGCTCTAACATACCCACATCTTTAATAAAACAGCTCAAATCTCAAGAACTTGAATGCAGCGTATATGTCGCTCCAGGACACAATGGGTTAATCAATAGATGCTGCAGTAATTACACCAAACCTGTGATGTGTATTGTATGCACACACTGATATCATAGTACGCTCTAATTTCCCTAATTTCTACATACAGTGTGTGAGTGAGCCAAGCAATTCTGGTAGCTAATGTGCAGATGACAAGTCGGAGACATCGCTGGGGAGACACGCACCAAAGTGCCATTTCTGTCACAGGCACACAATGGCTCCACTCTAATGATTACGACGGTAATGATATCCTCCGTAAATGACACAGATGCCATTTCGGTAGCCTTTTTCATTTGCTCTGACTTTCTGACACTGTCATCAATGAGGAGGAGGTAAGAGGAAAAAGTGAGAGTGTGAGAGTGGAAACACGATAGAAAGAAATAGAAGCAAAGAGAGTGAATGGAAGAGAGTGAGAGAGAGAGAGAGAGAGAGAGAGAGAGAGAGAGAGAGAGAGAGAGAGATAAAGACAGAGAGAGAGAAAGAGAGAGAGAGAGAGAGAGAGAGAGAGAGAGAGAGAGAGAGAGAGAGAGAGAGAGAGACTGAGAGAAACAAAGAGAGGGCCTTGCGTGAATAGAAAGAAATGCAATAGAAAGTGTGTGACGTGTGAAACCGAGTGGCGTTGACAGGCTTGCTTCCGCATACACAGTGGCGCTGTTCTGTTACCTCGAGCTGCATCCTCTCCTGCTCTGACACGTTCCATCTGCCCGCTGCTTGGCAAGATTTCAGGGAGCCTTGCAGGCCCGCCCGCCATTACGTCCGCGCGCCCGCCCGCCCGCCTGCCATTGCAGGCAAACGTATTTATCAGTATTAAAGCGGCCGGGCATGCGCTGTCATAAGTAATGAGGTTCGGCGAGCGGGAAAGTCTCATTTTTATTCGGGCCCTGCTGATAGAATCGTTGGGCGTGTGAGGCGGTAGGTGGTTGGAGGATGGAGGGATGAGGGAGTTTTGACAGAGGAGAAGGGAGGTGGAGGAGGAGGTGGAGGAGGAGGAGGAGGAGAGGGAGAATCAGTCAGAGAGGCAGTGAGGCAGAGCTCTTCTCCTCCCATAGTCCTCCCGTTGTTTGTTGTTATTGCTGTTGTCACTTTGCTGTATATATGTGCGCTGGAAGGATGCATAGTTCTGTTTTCGCTCTCCCTCCCCCATCCTCCCTTAAACGCTGTCTCTGTATGTCTGAGCTGAGCTGAGGTAAGTGTTGGCTAAGGCTGGGATGTTGTTGAGAGCTTTTTTCAGTCTTTACCTTTGCAGTCGTGCAGCTTTACCTTGGTTTTCACACACAGTGGCTCTGAAGGTGCCAAGTTGTGCAATGAAGACGTATGAGATGGGATGGAGAAACTGGCTGG
>NC_085864.1:4403827-4406327 GCF_034702125.1 Engraulis encrasicolus
AGAGATGGAGAGAGAGAGAGGGAGAGAGAGAGAGAGAGAGAGAGAGAGAGAGAGAGTCTGGCTGAGGTGCATCTGAGTGTGTGTGTACGTGTGCGTGTGCGTGTGCGTGTGCGTGTGCGTGTGCGCGTGCGTGTGTGTGTGTGTGTGTGTGTCTGTGTGTCTGTGTGTGTCTGTGTCTGTGTCTGTGTCTGTGTCTGTGTCTGTGTCTGTGTCTGTGTCTGTGTGTCTGTGTGCATGTCTGTGTCAGTGTGTGGGGGTAGTTAAGTGGCATGACTAAGTGCAGTAAAAGAAATACCGAGGTTGAATGAAAGAATGTATTTGAGGGATAGATAGAGTGACAGGGAGAGAATGAGCGGAGAGAGAAATCGAGAGAGAAAGGGAGTGAGAGTGAGAGAATTATATACAGCGAGAAAGAGAGAGCCTGCACTTTCCTATGTGCCATTAGCATGGGCAGCTCAATCCACCGCCCACTTTGGGTCAGCCAGGAAGTGGAGTGGGTGAAGGATGCTCTTCACTTCAGCATCAGCACCCGCATCCAGAGAAGCCGCAGGCAGGCAGGCCAAGGCAGGCAGGCCAGTAAGGGAGACCTGATGCACTTGGCCTCGGCCTCTTAAAGCAGTGAACCCTCCTATCCACCTGACCTGTGTTGGTGTGTGTGTGTGTGTGTGTGTGTGTGTGTGTGTGTGTGTGTGTGTGTGTGTGTGTGTGTGTGTGTGTGTGTGTGTGTGTGTGTGTGTGTGTGTGTGTGTGTGTGTGTGTGTGTGTGTGTGTGTGTGTGTGTGTGTGCGCACGCGTGCGTCCTGCCTGTCCACCTGACCCGAGTTGCCCCCTTGGCCTGCATTTACAGCAGCAGTGTCAGTTGATATTTATATTGCACTACCCTGGACTTGCACAGCTACAGCACAGTACAGAGAGCTGAGCTGCTGCATTTTGATGCTTACCAGCAGGCATACAATAGAATAGCACACCCGGTGAGTCATTACAAGAGGTCAGGGCACATGCCTGGTGTGCGATGATGAGCGCTGATGGTGTGCTTGTTTAGCGTGTATGTGTGCTTATTGTGTGCATGTGTGTGTGTGTGTCAGAGTGTGTGTGTGTGTGTGAGTGCGTGTGCGTGTGCGTGTGTGTGTGTGTGTGTGTGTGTGTGTGTGTGTGTGTGTGTGTGTGTGTGTGTGAGTGTTTGTCAGAGAAATGTGTGCCTGTGTGTGCTACAAATATCTCAAGAGCGTGGAGGCAGTGTGCGCGTGTGTGCGTAGGTGCGTTTGTGTGTGGGTGTGTGGGTATGTATGTGTCTGCACGCCAATGTGCATGTGTGCGTGTGTGGGTGTGAATTATCTGTGTGTATGCGTGCCTGTGTGCGCGGGTGCCTTGTGTGCGAGCAGTGCGCACATGCCTACAGACCTGCTCGACTCCCGTTGGCCCTGAAAAGAGGAAAAGAAAAATGACGCTTTGTGTTGCCGTTCCCCCCCACTCCTCAGAATAATGAGATAATGAATCCTGGAAATTACAGCCCTAATGTCATTCAGCCTCGCTCCGCTCCTCTCCGCTCTTTTCTGCTCGCTCCTCCTGAGGATTGCCTAAAGACCCTGATTAGCTTCCATCCTCCTGGTTAAAAAGCCGACAATGGTGGTGGTGGTGGTGATGGTGGTGGTGGTGGTAGTGGTTCTTGGTGGTGGTGGTGGACGCCTGCTATTGATATGCAGCAGGTGCGGTGATGTGCCTTCTGTTGTGGTGGGTAGTATGGTGAATCAAGGGCCTCTGGTAGCTAGACCTGGGGCAAAGTCATCTGAAAGGCCCCCCTCACGCTATACGTCAAATATAATCAGGACCCAATTCTGGCCCCTCTTCTCTTCCTGGGACTGGGACAACTGACCCCTTTGTCCCCTCCTGTCGGCTTCCCTGGATGAACCTGCCTGCCCCTCGCGCAGCGCATAATATGGGGTGAAAGGGGGGATCTCCCCGGATTGCTTATATCCTGGTTGCAGATCGACAGGCATCAGAAGAGATGAGACGAGAGGATAAGAGAAAAGATGAAGAGGAGAAGAGAGGATGCTTTCCTTTTCTTTCATGTTATGGTAATCAACCGATCCTGCCGACATTCGCCAGAGATGGAAACGATTGTATGTGAATAAAGAGGCCTGTTTCGCCAAGCCATTTTAAAAAGCATTCCATGGAGAGAAACATAAGGAGGAGGGAGAGGAAAGATGAGGGAGAGACTGAGGGAGAAAGAGAGGCAGCAAACTAATTCATGGCCTATTATGGTACCAACTGTGAGAGAGAGAATGAGAGAGAGAGGGAGAGAGAGAGAGAGAGAGAGAAGTAGAGAGGGAGAGAGAGAGAGAGAGAGAGAGAGAGAGAGAGAGAGAGAGAGAGAGAGAGAGAGAGATGCAAACGTAAAGCATGAGAGAGAGAGAGAGAGAAGAGTAGCTGATCATGGCACAGTGGATGTGGTATTTTTGTATTTGTAACACATGAGAAAGAATGACATTATTACATCATC
>NC_085864.1:4411327-4421327 GCF_034702125.1 Engraulis encrasicolus
TGCCTCTGATGGTTTACACACAGATACAGAAACACGCACGCACGCACATACACACAGACAGACACAAGCACGCACCTACAAAGTGCACACTTTTCCTCTGTGTCTTGTTTCTACACAAACACCCCCCCCCCCCCCCCCCCCCCCCACACACACACACACACACACACAAACGATGTGCTTGATGGTGATGCTTTTAGAAGAACTCAGAGAGAGAGGAGAAACGGGGCTCTCAGACAGCCTGCAGTAGACGCATGTCTCTTTTCGTCTCTTCTCTTCTCTTCTCTTCTCTTCTCTTCTCTTCTCTTCTCTTCTCTTCTCTTCTCTTCTCTTCTCTTCTCTTCTCTTCTCTTCTCTTCTCTTCTCTTCTCTTCTCTTCTCTCTCTTCTTTTCTTCTCTTCTTCATCCTGTTTTCCTCTCTCCCTGCTTCTCTTCTATCCTGTATTCCTGTCTTCCTCACCAGTACGGGCTGCATCTGCTTTCATCATTTTTTTGGTGAAGTGTCACCTTAGATGATATCTGCTCGCATCTCCCCTGAGAACGCCATGTGCAAAGCTACACTCTTTCAGACCATACCACCTTCTAGAGGTGAGGGTAGCCATTTGTGTTCCCTTCCCTTGGGCCAAGCTTTTGAAAGTATTCAAGTATTCACTCTGTGTACTTGGTCACATTGGTGAGTTTTCAGCACAATACAACTGAGCAGACACATGGTCATTCACATACACATGGTCAAAGGTCTCAAGGAAAAATACGTGAAGATAAATTAGTAATAAATAAACAAACAACACCACCGCCGTACACTACTGTTAGTTTATTGCAATCACGACTTAACAGTACGTCTTAACCTATAAGACACGGCATCTATGACAAAGTAGCTGTTACCAGAATGGCTTTATGTATGAAGGCCTTGGGCACTGTCATAGTGGAGTAGCTCTATGATAGTAAAGTTTATTCAATGACTATTGCAGCGTTCCAGTTGTCCAACGGCGTTTGTTAACCCTGTTAAGACACGGCGTAATAAAATGGCTGTTACCAGAATGTCAATGACCAAATCGTAGTGCATTACTTAAGGCCCTGTGTTATGTCGTAGTACTGTAGTACTATGGTAGTTAACTTTTCAATGACTATTACAGCGTGCCACTGGAGGTACGGCGTGTGTTAAGGGGCTACGAGGCAACATTGTGACTTACCAACCACTAGCCAGCCTTGCTCCCCTCAGTCTCAACCTGAAGTGGTCTATTTAGGGTACATAAACGCAAAGGTTATCACTCTGAGCAGCGCTTTCGCAGAGGGAGCAACATCTCAGATGCTGCAAATTGGCTTTGCTATCTGGGAGCAGTGTGTGCGTGTGTCAGGCATATGCACACAGCTGAGACAGGCATACATACACTATGCAGCTGAGCATTTCTGCTTACTGCCAAAAAAACAAAAAATCTGGTGCTGCATGCGACTCTTGTTCTGACAGAATAGGGACTGAGTGAGAACACCGCTCCCTGCCGTTTTGGAAGTTTCTCTTTTTTATGTATTTCTTCCCATCATTTTCCCTCCTTTTTTCTCTCCGTCTCTGTCTCTCTGTCTCTGTCTCTGTCTCTGTCTCTGTCTCTGTCTCTGTCTCTGTCTCTGTTTCTGTCTCTGTCTTTGTCTCTCTCCTTCTCATTGAAGAAAGGGCTTTTGAAATGAGCATGATGAGGTGTGTGTGTGTGAAGTAATGAAAGGCCTTTGCGTGCGATTGGAAAACAATACCGCAGGAAGTGTCAACGGCGTGTCACGGGGAAGGGGGAAGATTCACTCTGGCGTTGTTTACTCAGCTCCGCCAGTCATTCCATTTAACTTCCCCCCCTCCCGTCCCCACTCGTTCACTCGCTCATTCATGCGTTCCCTCGCTCCGCAGCTCCGCTAGTGCTCCATGCTAGAGAGCCTGCCACTGTATTTGAATGCTTGAAAAAAAAACACGGCTAATACAGAGACAGAGAGAGAGAGCGAGTGAGAGTCAGAAGCAATTGTCCCCCATATTCTCCATGTAATTTTTCATGCTCCATGGCGCCGGCTGATTTAAAAGTAATTCCTCTTTTCTGTGGAGTGGGGATGGGAGGGGGGGTTGGGAAGAGGGATGTTTAGGGGTGGTGGTGGTGGGGGTGGTGGTGAGGGAGTTACTGTAGCCACAGGCATCTCGCGTTTGTGGCTCCCGGTCTTTACTGTGGATGGGAAATATGTTGAGAAAAGGGATATTTACATAGATTACACTCATCACAAGACCACAGAGCATACACGCCCCGTATTGCACTGAGGGCTGAAATATTCAAATCAGTGTGTCGTGTGGTACCAATTCGGAAGAGCTGAGTGGAGTGGTGTGTGTGTGTGTGTGTGTGTGTGTGTGTGTGTGTGTGTGTGTGTGTGTGTGTGTGTGTGTGTGTGTGTGTGTGTGTGTGTGTGTGTGTGTGTGTGTGTGTGTGTGTGTGTGTGTGTGTGTGTGTGTGTGTGTGTGTGTGTGTGTGTGTGCATTTACGAGAGGGGCAATTTCATGTAATCTGTCGCATGAACAGACATGCAATTCAGAGCATCAGCAGAGCATCCTGTGTTTGCATCTCCTGTCAAAGCTACTGAACAGATGAAAATAACATGTGCACACTCCATCAGCAGGCCTGTCTAATAGGCTGCTGTCCGATACATTTGACTGTGGTCTATTGTTTTTGACCACTGATTTTTCATCTCCCATGTGATACAGTATGTGAATTTTTAAAAATGTCTTCTATGTCACATCTAAATGAGTGAGACCAATCATTGTGTATGCTGTTTTACCCAACATCATTTTTTGCGCCCTCTCCATCCTGTCCCTGACCTAGTTCTCTCTACGTACGTTTTGTTTGTTTTCACATGGTTGCATGTTTAACATTGTACACATTTTGACAGTTATGGTCCCCGCCTACATATTTTACCTCTAGGCTTTATTTGTCCTCATATTTTTTTTCCTAACTTAGTTTTCATTTAGAACACCAACAACTTCCTTTTTTACCATTGGAGAAGCCATTGGAGTGCATGCCCTTTGGCTGAGCTGCGGTGCACCATCGAAGACATGAAAAAATAATTTAAAAAATAGTAGTAATGAAATAAATATAGTGGGGGGGAAAAACTCTGAAGGGATGCGTCTTTTCCTGAGGCTAAATTGGATTGCGGTTCTGCGTGACACTGGCAAGGGGGGAACACGAGGGTTTTCCTTCATAGCAGAGTGAACACTCGCTTGTCTGCCACAGACAAGGAGGGACTGATATATTCACAGGCAGACATGCTGCCAATTTATGTTGTGGGGAGAAATCTGACATGTTTAATTGCCCTTTTAAGGCCTTGTGAATCTTTGTGTGTGAGAGACAATTCTGTATTATCGAATGTTGATATGATGTTTGGCATGGGGATTTAGTATCACTTGTCTGAAATCACAACAGCAATTTTGTTTTCCAATTAGATATACTGTATGTGGTAGTACATATTGACTGCATACTGTACCATACATGGTAGGCAGGCACTGCAGACAAACACACATCAGAGAAAATTGCTTTTAGATTGAACATAGGTAATCTCTTCGCCTCTCTCATTTTGTATTTTAGTTCGGGAGCTCCCCATTCACATTTAGTAGTTTGAGATGAAATATTTCTTGCAACATAATCTCACTATCAACTCGCTGTCATCTTTTCTTACTATCATGATATGTATGTGTAGACAAATGCACAGAGATAGAATTCATTTATTTTGCTTGTCCTTCAAGGACCAGTACACAAATCTATGTGCTGCTGCAGACGTGCACTATTATATAAGTTGGAATGCATCAGCTCACTACTTTGGTTGCTTATGCACAACATGCCTTTGCCCCTGGGGTTTGCCTCTGCCTGTGCAATACCTGCAGCATAATGTGCAACACCACCATCCCACAGCCTGTAAACAGACTTGTAGATTACACTCATTTGTTATCTATACTGCTCTTGTATATGCACCATCTCGTTTTTGTACTATACATACCTTCCCAATATTTGTAAACTTTTTTTTTTATTATTATTTTTCATTTTTAGAAAAAAATGTATTTCACCTTTCTAATCTTCAATCTAATCTTTTCACACCTGACACTAAATTCTTTTTTCTATACCTTGTTTTCTATACCTTGTTGTACCTTTTTTTCTATACTTTTTCTGTATCTTCTATAGGCCTACATATACCCTGTGGTTTTGCTGTCTAATTCAGTTGTACAAGGAACTGGTCAGTGATCATTAAAGTCTTGAAGTCTATATCAGAGAAAAAGGTGTCCGAGGTCTCCTGATACCTATCACATTTGGATTAAAATACACTACTCACTGCCTTTCCCTCTGGTCCTCTCTTGAGATAGGGTCTGATTTAGTGGAAGTGGTTTTGGTCGGGCGTGGCGGACATGTTTGGCACGCGTGACAGCTACAAGACCAGCTGTGAGATTGTTCTACCAAAGCTGGGTCAGCCAGGACTGACTGCCTGGGATGAAAATGTGACAGACGGGAGGTGTTTCATCAGCTCAGGGTGCAGGGGTAGACAGGAAGATGGTTTGGGTGGAGTCACAATGACCACAGGGCATCTTCTGAGTCTGTGGGATCAGGAATAAAACACTGGGGCCCTTATGGAGCACCAGCCATCGTTAATTCTATCGCATTCGGTTGTCAAGTCAAAAACCCAGTTGTTAGTTCTATTGTATTTGGTTGTCAAGTCGCCCCAACGATCTACGCGCGTCCTTACATGCCTCTGATAGAGGCGCGTCTCACTAGATTAGGAAGTGGTGCCCATAGCAACGAACCAAGCGCAGTGGTTAATCTACTTTCTCACGAAGCCTTAGATCAACATATTAACAAATTAATGCTTAACCAAACATGTCACACTAGCAGTATGAAACACTTGTCTTATTTAGCCTGTATATGTATTGTATGTCTGTACTTGTACATGTGCATGTGTGTGTCGTGTGTGTATGAGTTTGAAAAGGATGTTGACTGAGGTGTGCGTGCGTGTATGAGCATGTGTGTGTACGCATGCGCGCGCGCGTGTGTGCGTCTGTGTGTACGTGCGTGCATGCGTGCGTGAGTGCGTGCGTGCGTGCTTGTGTGTGCACTTGTGCATGTGTGTAAGTGTTCATAGCAATGTGTATAATTTCAGAAGTAACTCTGGTGAATGACTTCACAGTTAAAAAAGGGGGACCATTGTTGCCATTCAGAACCCTTTTGAAAATCAATTTATTTATTTATTTTCTCTATCAATCCCCAAAGTAGAAGAGGCTGAGGCCCATTCGGGGCAGAGGAAGAAGCCATTTTTGTGCACGCACAGCACAATATTTTTTCACATGCGCTTTTCGGGCTGAAAAGTGGCGGTTTGCTGTAATGAATAGACGCTCAAGAGTCTAATCAGCTGACTTTAGTTTGAATTAGGGGTTTATTCGAGATAAGCCAATTTTCTGTTAGTCTCTTTGAAAGCCCCAGTGATAAGCATCAAAGCGTTCCCAGAGGCGATTTACCCTTATTCAGACTCGCTTTGTGTGTATCAGGATGCGTTGACTGCTGACACATACTGAAAGGCCCATACTGCCTGCCTGGGCTCGGCCCAGAGAGGGGAAAGAAAATAACTGCGGATGCTCTCTGAAGGGCCCTGAAGAAAGGCAAAGAAATGAAATGAAAAGAAAAATAAATGAAATAAAAAAAGAGGAAGAAAATGATGAATGAAGGGAATAGAGGTGAGAGGAGGAGAGGAAGATGAGGAAAAATGGGAGGAAGTGGCCAGAGAGGAGAGGAGAGGAGAGGGAGAAGGAGAGGGAGAGGAGAGGAGAGGAGAGGAGAGGAGAGGAAAGGAGAGAAAGGCCAAGTGGGTATTAGACTCTAAAAATCCCCTCAGTGCTGAATGATGATACTCTCCAGCCGCATGGCACAAACAAGCACATATGTCACACTGTATATTCCTTACGCTGATTTCTCATCCTTATCTTCCTCTCATTTTGTTACCAGCTGGGGAATCTTCTCAGCCCAGTGGGCCAGACTCTTTCGCTTTGTGCCAAGAGTTTTGATATTCCAAATGAAGATTTTCCTTCCTTTTCATTTTTTACAGCGGCAACTTACTTTGTGTGAACTTAGTGAATGGAAAAAGTACTGAACTTTAAAGCTTTTAAGTGCATTCAACTTTTTTGTCATTACATGTGTTATGAGTATTCCTATATGTGACATACAGTTGAAATGAACACTACAGGTGATTTATTGAATGCAGGTGACGTCTTTTTGGCGTGGTAGGATATGTAGTTGCTACAATTGACATTAATTGCCCTTTTCACTCCAGATATGGCATGGCATGCTGTCACTGACGTGAGTTTAAAAAAAAATCTTCAGTTCTGTGTTTGCAGTGTGAAAAAATGTCTAGCTGCATTACAGTTGACAGTAATTGTCCTCTCCACTCCAAAGATGGGATAACATGCTGTCAGTAAAATATGTCAATCTTCACAGGAAGCCTTCATGGAAGTTGAAGTGTAAGCCAGGGTGCTGTTAAACAAAGTGATAATGAAATGTCTCGCTGTTAAGGTGATGTTCTGAGCCTCATCTACAGTCTAGGCTTCTCCCATAGGCTAGTTAGAGACATTTCCGAATTGGTAGCCCCATAATGCATGCTGTTGCACCCGTGGAACGCTTGTTGAAAAGACTTTACGATCATAGGACTACTATTACATTACACAGGGCCTTTAGTAATAGGCCTACATTATAACTTGGTCATTGCCATTCGGCTAAGAGCAAATGTATTACAGGTGCCGGGTCTAAACAGGTTAAACCTTGAAGATAAGTGCCAAATTATAGTGAGTAGCATGGCAATTTGTGTGGCCACCACTGCCCTGCATTTTAATGGAGGTGGATGTTGAACAAACCCAGAGCCAGACAGGCATGTTCTCTCTTGGCATGTGTGTGTGTGTGTGTGTGTGTGTGTGTGTGTGTGTGTGTGTGTGTGTGTGTGTGTGTGTGTGTGTGTGTGTGTGTGTGTGTGTGTGTGTGTGTGTGTGTGTGTGTGTGTGCGTGTGCGTGTGTGTGTGCGTGTGCGTGTGTGTGTGTGTACAGTGCCTAAGGAGAGAAGGGGGCCAGAATTGGGTCCTCATTACATTGTTATCTATTGGGTGGGGTGGGCTGATGTGATATGACTTTGTCCTTGCCCCTGCCAACAAAGCTCTCAGCTGTCATACATGCGGTCCTGCGTGCGTGCATGCGTGCATGTGTGCGTGAGTGCATGAGTTCATGAGTAAATGCATGCGTGCGTGTGTTTTAGTGCAAACAAACAATTCTTGATAGACCCAGGGCACTATATAGACAAATGCAGGGCTCTTTCCCCGCCTTCAGATTAACAATCCAGGCACAGAGGACCAATACTGTTGAGTTCCTTTGGTTTAGTGAATTTGGTCTTTTTTTGGTATTATTATTATGCTCCCTCCTGCTCTTGGGATCAGTGGAGCATCTCAAGCCTCCTCTCATTAGTCTGTACAAACACAGCCCCTCGCATGCTTTCGCACACATGCATTCACAATTTCACACACACACACACACACACGCACACACACACACACACACACACACACACACACACACACACACACACACACACACACACACACACACACACACACACACACACACACACACACACACACACACACACACACACACACACACACACACACACACACACAGAGGCAGTAATCATCCCAAATCATCGATAATAAGTGGTGACCTGACTTTTCACTGAGGGACTGTCAACTGCACGTGCATGTCTAAAGCAGATGGCAGCAATTAAGGAAACAAGGGAACAGAAAACAAAACAAAACTGAAATCTCACAAAACGCACATACTGTTGCAGTATAAAGTTATGGCCTTCACCACATTATTTTTCTTTTGTACCGTGTACGAAACAATTGACTCATTTAGCAGTGCGTGCCTGTGTGTGTCTGTGTCTATGCCTTAGCATGTACCCAGGGACCCAACTACAGTATATGCAAGGTATGCGTTGAAGGGGGGCACCAGAGAGAGGGGGACGCCAAAGAGAGGGCGTTAGAGGGCGGCAAATAATTATTAAGTGGGTTTTTATTTTGAGGAGGGGCACCAAAATAGTTCTTGCATACCCCCCCAGAAATGAGTAGTTGCGCCCCTGCATGTACCTTCCAATGGAGATCACACACATTTGGACTTGATGCCTGGTGGGTGCGTTGGTTCCAACACCCTAACTGGAAGCAAGCAAGAGGAACTCGCACACCTAGCCTATATTGCAATAGTAGCAATAATGTACTTTTACTGCATATTAATAAAGAAAACAAAAAGCTTGCTACCCAAGTGCAAACG
The DNA here is from genome assembly GCF_034702125.1 of Engraulis encrasicolus. NCBI lineage: Eukaryota > Metazoa > Chordata > Actinopteri > Clupeiformes > Engraulidae > Engraulis > Engraulis encrasicolus. The sequence continues at coordinate 4,419,682 of NC_085864.1, forward strand.
TTGCCTTAGTATGTAGGCCTACCACACCAGTGTTAGTATGTAACACTAGCAGGATCTCTCTCCCAACAGTCCACTGACTATATATCCAGTACTGTGTCTTGTCTTGCTATAATTGAGATCAGATATAAGCTGGGGTTTCTAGAAAACAACATGGATCTGAGCTCCTTTCTTTGATGTGTTCCAAGAGTGTGTGCCCTGACACTGGCTGTGTGTCTGTCTTGCACAGCTTGCGTTGTTTTTTCCTACTCCCGCGGCGTAGCTTGGCCACCACTGCCCTCCATTTTACTGGAGGTGGATGTTGAACAAACCCAGAGCCGGCGTTCTCTCTGGGCATGTTGTATATATATATATATGTGTGTGTGTGTGTGTGTGTGTGTGTGTGTGTGTGTGTGTGTGTGTGTGTGTGTGTGTGTGTGTGTGTGTGTGTGTGTGTGTGTGTGTGTGTGTGTGTGTGTGTGTGTGTTGTGTATGTGTGTGTGTGTGTGTGTTTACTTCTTTATGTTTTGGTTTGTGTGTCTGTAAGTGCATGTACAGTATGTATGTTTTTGTATGTGTACGCACATGACTGTGTGTGTGTGTGTGTGTGTGTGTGTGTGTGTGTGTGTGTGTGTGTGTGTGTGTGTGCGTGCGTGCGTGCGTGCGTGCGTGCGTGCGTGCGTGCGTGCGTGCGTGCGTGCGTGCGTGCGTGTGTGCGTGTGTGTGTAAATCTAAAGGCAATGTATGGCTTTGAAGGCCTGTGCTGGGCTGAGCCTGGTCCCCCTGGTGCATTATTGATGCTGTACACAATGGGGAGAGTAGCGCCTCGACTCTGCCTCACAGTCATATGCCTGCCTCATAATCCTCTCTGTGTTACGGCTCACAGCTCTCTCTCTCTCTCTCTCTCTCTCTTATTTCTCTCTCTCTCTCTCTCTCTCTCTCTCTCTCTCTCTCTCTCTCTCTCTCCATTATTTTCTGTCTTTAATACTGATTTATCCCTTCCTTCTTTTCCTTTGTTTTCTTTTTCTTTTTCACACTTTTTTACTCTCTCACTCCATCCCTCTCTCCCTCCTATTTCCCCATTTCCTGTTTGCTTTTCACCCTACCACTAATTTTCTTTCTCTTCCACACTGCTTTACTCCACTCCATTATTCCTCCCTTCTCATCTTTCCGCACAATGTTGTCTCATTCTATCCCCCAACACACTGCCACCGCACCACACCCTTTCCACAACACCAACCCCCCCCCTCTTCAACGCCAGCTGCGGTCTCGCATAGGAGCTATCCAAACTCATTTAGAGCCGAGACAATGAAGCGGAGTTTCAAGGAGACAGAAATACCTTAATCAATGCAAACAGTGCAGTGCCGGGTGGAAATGGAGTTGAGGACTGGTGTGCGGAGTGAGCGGAGTGGTGGTGGTGGTGGTGGTGGTGGTGGTGAGGGGGGTTGGTGGTGGAGTGTAGGGAGTGCAGGAGAGGGTGAGGTTGTTGAATGGGGATGAGGTGGATGTGGTGGTGGTGGTATGCAGGACTTGTGAAGTGTGTCTCCATGAAAAGCCTGTCATCCTTTATTGTCAAAGTCAACTACCTTCAGTTCCAATCACACCCACTCAGATCGGCTCGTTTTTTCAGAGAGAGAGAGAGAGAGAGAGAGAGAGAGAGAGAGAGAGAG
>NC_085864.1:4426327-4431327 GCF_034702125.1 Engraulis encrasicolus
GGGGGAGGGAGAGCTATTAGGGCCCCAGAAATCAAGCAGTGGAGAGGAATCTACACTCCTCTCTTTCGCTACGCACGCCGTTCTCTCTCCACGCTGACTCCTGAAGGGCAGATGATTACATCTCTCCAGGTGAATTGTGGGGTAGGAGGAGGAGAAGGAGGGTGGAGGGAGGAGGAGGAGGAGGAGAAGGAGGGAGGAGGGGGGAGGGAGGAGGGTTGGGCATCCATTCTCAACGCTACAGTTATCGTAGCTGCTCGTTAAAGCGGCGCGCCCTGCTGAATATTTAGGCTTGCTAAATTGAAGAGGGGTGGGGAGAGTGTTATTGAAATGAGCCATTAAAACATAAACGGGTTATCGCTGCTGCTGCTGCTGCTGCTGCTGCTGCTATTGCTGCTACGACGTCTCCCCTTAACTCCAGCTCCTCCGCGCTTCTTCAAAGGCAACTCCTCCCTCATCATAATCCATTTACTGCTGTATTAGTGCCCTTAACTTCACAATATGCTAATTTGACACAGTGATTGACCCCTAATGTCCAGTTGGTGGTTAATAGCATTAGGTGGACGCACACCAATGCTAGTAAATGGGGAGTATACGTGTATATACCTTTCACAAGAGACTGGTTCCTTTGTCGGAAATGTTGAAGCCTTTGTTGTGTGACAAGGAGACTGTTGAAAGCAGAGGGCAAAGTTATTTTCATGAATAGTCGTTTGCTTGCTGCTTATTAATTATTCATTACTGAGTGTTTTTAACGTGCCATATGCAGGAAATATGTGGCTAGTAATGAGGAAATGGTCCTCATACGTACGCACCAAGGTATAATAATCCTTAGAAATGGAAGGAATATATTATACTGGAATATTGTTTCTTTTTTCACATTATAGTACAGCCATAATATTCACATATTCACACTATGAAATCTATTTTACATCCTGCAGGTTTTGTTGATGGTTCAATCCTTTTTTTTTGTTGCTTCTGTCCTCTGGATGGGGAGCAACCCTTCACGCTATTCTGAATTTGACTCCAAAACTAGTTTTGGCCATAATACTGCAGCAGTTTTTAAAATAAAAAAGTCCCTCTGCTGTGTTCTTGTTGTGTCCTTTCTCTAGGCTCAGTCCTGGAGGGTCATGGAGCAGTCACCCAGAGAAGTGGGGGAGGAGGAGGAGGCCACGGAGGGGCAGCGGAGGGGGGCCACAGCCCGTACCCAACCACCCAGGACACGGATCACGAGGGCCCGCTGGTCACCACTGCTCCACCCTTCAACGTCCTCAACCACCACCCTCCCTACAAGGGCTTCCTGGTCTCCGAGTCCTCACACCACACCAACGAGGATGACCTGCGGGGCCACCAGCAGTATTTCGAGGACGGCGGGGGTGCCACCATGCCCGGATCGGGCCACCATCTCGTCCAGGACACCTCCACTCAGCTGATGCCCCACGAGGACGTTCCGGCGTTTTCCGACGTCGCCTCCCCTACTCCGACCACGGCGGCCATGCCCGTCTCCACCATCAACAATGCCAAACAGCGCCAGCTCCACGTCTCTAAGATAGAAACGTCTGAGACAATCCAACAACTCCACAAAACCACGGCCCAATCCCGAGATTACTACACCACCACCAACTCCCTGACCACAGCAATGCACACGTCCGCCCCTCCCCCCTGCGCCAGCACTCGAGCCAGCGTTGCCGTAGCAGCAACCACCCTGCCGCCACCGGCCTTGACGACATCTGCTAAAATTGATGAGGTTGCTGCCGTCGAGACGGAGAGGAGCGGAGCACACAGTGACAAGTCCCCGGATGGCAAGGCCCCTCCAGCCGCCGATCTAGAGGAGGAAACCACGACAACCACCATCATCACCACCACCGTCATCACCACCATGCAGACACCAGGTAAGGATATTGTTCATGACACAGGACGCAAGAGTACTGGGTAGCCTATTCTACAACAAGCAGGTGAAGACCATGCAACTTTATATGCATCAATAACCAAATCATCACCACTATCGTCATCACCATCATGCCGACCCCCAGATAATACCATCAGTCTTCTGAGGACATCTAAGGATGGTCCATTGACCTGAAATTTCCCAGTGCTTATACTGTTACTGTGGACCTGTTCTCAGGTAAAGAATTAGGTTGTGTGGGCTTTTAGATAAGCCCAGTAATAGCATCATTGTATTGTATTATGTCAGTAACTTACATTACAAAGCCGACACTTTTGTTCAAAGCGACAAGGAGCAGGGTATTGGTTAGCTACGGCTGCCACATATCACAACATCACAACAAATAGGCTATACAAAAATATAAAGCGTATTCTGCAGTAAACAGGTGAAGACCATGCAGAACTATTACTTCCCTTGCAGAGGGTCGATGTCAGTGGAAGTGGAATAGAATTCAACAAAAAGACAGCAATATTAGTAGATGGATCAGAGAACAACAACAGCAACAGCAACAGCAACATTTTGATGACCAGAATACATGGCTGTTTGAAGTCAAATAGTCATGTACAGGTATTCTGATTATCAAAATGTTAGAGTCTACTGAGCATGCATATCCATATTTACTCTGTTAAGAAATGGCCCCTGTTAGAATGGCAATGACCAAGTTGTAATGTATTACTAAAGGTCTTACGTAATGTTGTTGCAGGAAAGTACTATTTAACTACAACTAATCGTTGTTAAGTCTTTGCAACCACTATGACAGAGAGAGAGAGAGAGAGAGAGAGAGAGAGAGAGAGAGAGAGAGAGAGAGAGAGAGAGAGAGAGAGAGAGAGGGAGAGAGAGAGAGAGAGAGAGAGAGAGAGAGAGTTTGTGTACGTATTTTTCAGTGTGTGTGTGTGTGTGTGTGTTTGTGTGTGTGTGTGTGTGTGTGTGTGTGTGTGTGTGTGTGTGTGTGTGTGTGTGTGTGTGTGTGTGTGTGTGTGTGTGTGTGTGTGCGCACGAGAGCATGTGTGCGTGTCTGTGTCTGTGTGTGCTTGCCTATGTGCGTGTGTTTGCGCTTGTGCGTGTACCTCTATTTAAATGTGTGTATGTGTGTGTGGCTCGTAAAGGGAAGCCACCAATCAAAATGTACCAGATGGTGACTGAATGTCACAACTTCATTTGTGGCAAACCTTTGGGGCCTCATTTGCAGCGCTGAGATGGAAAATGTTATTCATATATTTGTCAGATGAGATGGCTGCCTGCATTGGAGGCAGAACGAAGTATGATGATAGCCATGGTAGAGGTGTGAGTTGCGTTCCTGAGCAGACCGTCTCTCTCTCTCTCTCTCTCTCTCTCTCTCTCTCTCTCTCTCTCTCTCTCTCTCTCTCTCTCTCTCATCTCTATCTTTCACTCCCACTTTTTGTCCTTGTCCTCTCTTTCACATTCTCTTACTTTCATACTCTCTGTCACTCTCTCTCTCTCTCTCCCCCTCTTTCCCATTTATATGCAATACCTTCTGTCTCCATCTTTCATTTGTTCTCTCATTCTCTCTATCTTTTTTCTTTTTTTCTTCTTTTTTTCAGATTTTTTGTCCTTGCGTTCTCTGCCTCTCACATTCTCTTCCCTTTCCACTCATTCTCTTCCACCCTTTCTCCTTTCTAATATACTGTACCTTCTCTCTCTCTCTCTCTCTCTCTCTCTCTCTCTCTCTCTCTCTGTCTCTCTCTCTCTGTCTCCCTCTCTGTCTCCCTCTCTCTGTCTTTCTCTCACTAACACATGAGCCGCAGACCCAGCATGTCAGGGAAGAGAAGGGAAGGTAACGAAAGAGAAGGCAAGAGAGTAGAAGGCAAGGCAAGGCAAGGGAAGAGGGAAGGGCAGGGCAGGTTTGCACAGGGTCTCGTGGGAGCCGCCCTCCCCTCGCAACTTTCCGCGTCGCCGGGCTCCCCGGTGGGCATCACCTCTTAACCAGGCAGCGGAGATAAAGCGGGCGCTCGACTGGAAAGACCTGGAGGCAGCAAGCCGGCGAAACGTTCCTGTGGCCAGCCAGGCCTGCCTGATCCTTCCCCTGTGTGCACTGGACCAGCGGAGAGACAAGAGATGGAGAGAGAGATGCGGGGAGGTGGAGGGAGAGAGAGATGGGGAGTGGTGGAGGGAGGGACAGAGTGGGAGAGAACAAAGTGGAAAGAAGAGAGAGCGGGAAATGAAGAGGGTTGGAAAGAGAGAGAGAGAGGGACAGTGATTGAGAGAGAGATGGGGAGAGGTGGTGTGAGAGAGACGGCCAGCGTGAGATAGGGGGAACAGAGCAAAGTTAAAAGGGATGGAATGAGCATGTGATGGAAAAGAATAAAATTAATAGGAGAGAGAGAGAGAGAGAGAGAGAGAGAGAGAGAGAGAGAGAGAGAGAGAGAGAGAGAGAGAGAGAGAGAGAGAGAGAGAGAGAGAGAGAGAGAGAGAGAGAGAGAGAGAGATTAAGATAGCGAAAGACGATGGGAATTTTAGAGCGAGAGAATGAGTGTGTTAGAAAAAGAGAAGCAGGAGACAGAGACAGAGAGATAAGGACAGAGAGAGAGAGAAAGAGACGGAGAGATGAAGACAGGGAGAGAAAGATAGAGACAATGGTGGGAATTAGTGGGGAACAAGGGAGTGAGGGGCGAAAAGAAGCCACTGCTGATCCTGGCAGACAATGACAAAATCCTTGAAAGACAATTAAAGCAGGAGGCTGGAGGCCCAGAGATGAGGAGAGATCTGGGGAGTGAGGGAGGCTCAAGGCTCACTGGTCCTGATGGCATCTAGCTATTTCTGACCCTTCTCTCTCTCTCTCTCTCTCTCTCTCTCTCTCTCTCTCTCTCTCTCTCTCTCTCTCTCTCTCTCTCTCTCTCTCTCTCTCTCTCTCTCTCTCTCTCTGCCATTCTGTCTTGTTTTATCCATGTTACCCTCTCCAACTTCACCCCTCCACCCTCCCCCTCTCTGTCCTTTGTTCCTATTTTATCCACTTTCACCTCTCCAAACCCTTCCACACCCCCCCCTCCACATGTCTTAGTTGATCTACTTAACTCTCTCCAAATTCACCTCTCCACCCTTA
>NC_085864.1:4436327-4451327 GCF_034702125.1 Engraulis encrasicolus
TGTACAAAATACAGTACAGAAAAATAGTTGGTACTGTATGTACTGTAGATGTCATTTTCATATAAATCATTGTAGTACACATGCTTATTTCTCCCCGACAGTCTCTTACATTCACAGAAAACACAGAGGCCATTTCCTTAACAGCCCTCCAGATGTTTTCGGCCAATTTAATTTGGATGAAATGAATGCTCATCGCAAATCATGGCCAATGATCCTCCCCAGCTGCTGGATCCATTATACAGACAGAGCTGTGTGTGTGTGTGTGTGTGTGTGTGTGTGTGTGTGTGTGTGTGTGTGTCTGTGTGTGTGTGTGTGTGTGTGTGCGTGCGTGCGTGCGTGCGTGCGTGCGTGCGTGCGTGCGTGCGTGTGTGCGTGCGTGCGTGTGTGCGCGTGTGCGTGCGTGTGTCTTGTAGACTCCTCTTCACCGACTCTTGTCCACCCAGGCAGGGACAGTGTGTAAATAATCCCTGTCCTGGTCTTCCTCCTTATGCCACAGACACTTATTCATTGTGAGTGATACGTGTGCATGCCAGCCGCTTTCCTCCCTTAATTAATTGCTTATGGATTATCTGCCCGCTCCTTTTTTTGTTTGTTTACGGGACTCGGTAATGCTCATGTCAGTTAAAACGTCTCCTCCTGGGCAACTGTTAACTTAATTAAAGAGTCCTCGTTCTTCAGCAGATAGACTAAAATAATGCTTAATTCAGACAATGGAGACGAAGACGAAGATGAAGACGAAGGAGGAGGATAAGGAGAGAAGAGGGATCCTGACACATACACAGCACTGCTGAGGGTAGTTTACGACCCAGCTTAGTCCGTTTATTCATGTCCATTGTTCTGTCGAGGTGAGCTACTCGTCAACCCGAGCAACCAAGCCATTACAACGCACTACAGTAGTGCACAGGTGGCCAAAGTGAAAGTAGAAGTAAATTTGTGGTGTAAAAAGAAAGCGAGCACACAGGCCTATTACACAGCGGTTTACACTATTCCATTCCACTGTGCATAATAAGGCGGCTCGACATTGTTGTTGCTGAAAAAAATACAAAAAAGCTAAAAATAAAAGCCCCTAAATTTGATGCAATACGCACATCCGGTAAATTGTTCTGCAGTAGGCTAACTGTGGACCAGTTATTCAGTGAAGCTGCCTGTGTTGGAAGGAAACTATATGGCAGATTTAGTTTTTTATTTCTACTTCTACTTCAGCCACCTCTGCAGTAGTGTGTCTAGGGTTTAGACCTTGGGTTTGATGCAGTATGTTAACTGCTTTTGTGGAAAAATGTTTGCACGCTCCTTTGGATTTTTTCTTCGTAGACCGAGAGGTCGTAACGTCATCATGCTTGCCAGTGAATGAATAAAAAGAAAAAAATAACTTAAAGAAGAAAAAGTCTAAAGGAGTGTGCAAACTTTTTTTTTTCACAAAACGTTACTTTTTTGTTCAGCACCAGGGATTGTGCCCAAGTCATTCTACAAGTGAACAGCCTGGCTATAGGAACCGTAGTTCATCTCGACGAAGCAGTCCCTCTCGTCACAACATTGGCTTCTGTCAAGATGGGCTACCCATCAAGCGGAGCAGTTCCAAGCCATTAGAACACACTATCCTCAGGGGGTAAAGCTACAGGTTTGGATTTGGGCTTGCTCTCTGTTAACAGCCTAGTGGTACGGCAGCTCATCTCGACGAAGCAGCTCATCTCGACATGACGCTATACAGGGTGGGCTCGATTTAGAATCTCCATCGATGGGCAGGTAGCTCTCAAGGGGAGAGTCATAATCCCTCATAACAGAACTCTAATGAGCTGGCAGATTAAGTCACACTGAGCCCAAACCTTCATCCAGGTGATTTAATACAGTGAGGCAGAATAAAGGAAGATGGGTACGTGGTGTGCTATAGTCTCTGTGTTGGTAAATTGTTGATAAAAACTAAAAAGATAAAGAGTTCAGACAAACTGAGACAGAGAGACAGAGAGAGTGAGAGTGAGAGATCTTCGGCTAATGGAGGTGTGTGTCTGTAGTAAGCACCATACGCTTCTCCAGTGTTCACCCAACGGGGCGAGAGGTCCTCCCGGCTGCCATACAGATCATAATCCTCACACACCTGACCCCGTGGACCACGCCAAATGAACACAACAGAGCAGACCTGCACTGCACCCTTAACTCTGACTCCTCTGACACGGCTCTCTACACCGCACCATAACCTTTGACCTTTGGCACACTTGCCAGTGTGTGTGTGTGTGTGTGTGTGTGTGTGTGTGTGTGTGTGTGTGTGTGTGTGTGTGTGTGTGTGTGTGTGTGTGTGTGTGTGTGTGTGTGTGTGTGTGTGTGTGTGTGTGTGTGTGTGTGTGTGTCTTTTTTTCCTTCCCCTCCACACAGCCATTCTCGCCCTGGGGTGACCCCATGGACCAAGCCAAATGAACAGACCAGACCCGCATTGCACAGCACTGCACAGCACTGTTAGCTCTGGGTCTTCTGAAATGGCTCTCTCCACTGTGGCATAACTTTTGGCCTTTGCCATACGTGTCTTTTTTTACTTTCTTCTCCTCCCTCCACACACAGCCACTCACACCCTCATCTTAGGGCAAGCTCTACTGGCAGCTCCCGCTCCTCCAGGGCAAGACATACAAGATTTAGATCCGAGCAGTGCTGCTCCTTCAGGAATAAGGGGATAAGAATGGGGGATGGAGTGGGCTATGTTTATGTGTGTGTGAGTGTGTGTGTGTGTGTGCGTGCGTGCCTGCATGCGTGTGTGTGTTTGTGCTCGTGTATATGTGTGGATAAGAATGACAATGTAGGGGCTTGACTCACCGCTGGTGCAGCTTGCTGGCTGCTTCTGGGTTTTACGGTATGTGTTTTTCACCACAAGTGAGTAGCTAGCGAGAGCTTTTTAAAAAGCCCCAACTGCATTTGGCCTCTTCAGGAAACCTCAACAGGATGTTTGGAAGAGGTGACATGAAGTGGAATGTGTGAGTGGGACCTCGGACCTTCGTGGTTCTGTTAGTTTGCTGAGTTCTATCCACAGACCTCTTTTACCTTTTGGTGTTTTCATAGCTGTTGAATTTAGGAAACTACGCAATGCTCAGTGTAAAAGGCAAAATTTGTATGCCTTTGGAAAGAGAGAGGTACATTTTAACCATTGAAAAAACCTGATCCTATTATTTGACAATAGCTTGAAACGAATGGGCAAATTGTTTTATTTTTTGAAGAATTTAAACCTTTATGTAGTTGTCTGGGCTCGGACTCAAGCCAGGTTGTAATCAGCCTATCTCCACAAGCCAGTGGTATATTGGCTAATAAATGCGCTATAATGATTATTTCCCTCTAATGCAGCGCTGTGGCGTGGTAATTTGGGCCGACGTTATCGGCACCTCGTAAAAACCAGTCAGACTGATAAAATGCTATCATCCCTTTCAGCCTGTTTTTTTTCTCTCCCTACTATTATCTGGTCCTCTCCTCCTTTTTCACCTATGAGAGAAAAGCCTGCGCACAAAAGGCACTAATCGCAACCCTTCCTAGCCCCAACAAAAAGCCTAGATGATGGGTGAAATCTGCACGTTTTATTATTTCTTTTCCTCTCCTTTTCGCTCTTCTCCTGCACACCGTGCCTTTTTCATGGGCATCGTGAGTGTGTAAATTTGAGCATGTTAGCATGGCTTTATAAGACTTGTGCCTGAAGCACGCACCTCTGGCCCCGACAGTGCCGACTTTGCATCAGAATCAGAATCCGCGTCTGTTATTGGAATGAGATTATGGGGTGTGAATTACCGTGGTCTGATTAGCAGGGCGGTTTCAGAGATTTGAAAGAGATCGTGTGGAGTGCAAGAGAGAGTTTCCTTGAAGCAGTGTTGATGTGATTGTGATAATAGATTCGAGAAACCTTCTGGTGAGGAACAGGGCTGATTCAAGGTATTTGGGTGCCCTAGGCAAAGAGGGACATGGGCCCCCCTTTCTCCTCTTCAAACTATTGGGAAGGGGCCCCTCAAGAGATATTTTGATGGTGGTATCATTGCATATTTTGATCATTTAGTGTAAGAAAGTGCTGTTGCATGTTATGTTCTTCTATTCAAATCACATCTTTCATTACCAGGGGACCCCCATTCAGTGTGTTGGCCCGAGGCGATTGCTTAGTTTGCCTGCCTGGTTTTGACAGGCCTGGTGAGGAGCAATGTGTTGGGGTGGGCCGACCGCTGCAGCAGACATACACAGACAGATGTGATAAGAAATTCTAATGTCTGCTATTTCAAATGCCAGTCTTGACGGAGCACTGCAATCAACCAGACACATTCCTACAGCAATCCCAGTACCCTGGCACCACCTATTATCTTAATGACCATTGTGTGTTTTGAAATCAAGTAGGTGTTCGATTCAGCAAGAATATTTTTCTCTTTGAGCTCTCTTCAGACGATGGGTATTTAATGGCCATTGTGTTATTGAAGGTAGGAGCTGTTTGATTTAGCAGGAATATTTTGGTTTTGAGAAGTGCTGTTTCAATGGGCTGTGATTGCTGATATTGATGTGTCTCAGGGACACTTATTGATACTGGGTGATATGAATGTTTTTTTTGTCTTTTTCATGAAACTTCTCTGTTAGCTGACAAGAAAACTAGGAGAAAACTTTTCCCTTCAATCGTTATTCCTCATTTCACAGAACTTTCACAGGCCCTGTCTTTCTTATTTTCTTGTACAGAGCCACTGTCATCCTTCCATTCTCCTTATCCCCTCTCACTCTCCTCCTCCCTCTCTCCTCCTCCTCCTCCTCCTCCCTCTCTCCTCCCTCTCTCCTCCTCCTCCTCCCTCTCTCCTCCTCCTACTCGTCCTCCCTAAAAGCCATCTTGCTGAAAGGCGTCTCAGGGACTGCAGGTCCTTCTCCGGCAGTCAGGCAGTGGTTCAGCTGTGCCGGAGACGGGGCGATCTATAAGATGCCTACCTCAGCCCGCGCGGCCACCGCATAGCTATCGACTGGAGATCGATACCGTGAACTGCTGTGGATTAAGTGGTCCTTGGTCCAGTTCAATAAAATACAGTTATATCTCTCGCTCTCTGTCTGCGCTGATAGCAAAAGATTGATTGGAATGCATCTGTCATCTTGGACAGTTAAACAGCAAATTGACTGGCTGGGTAGAAACCATCTGTATACTGCACCTGGGATTGGCTGAATGACACCCTTGGCAAGTGCAATGAGGAGGACACTCTCGTATACCAACCTAATGAGAAATAGCGTCTTACTTCCAGAGATCTGCTGCATAAAGCTCTTTTCATTCGAGCTGCGCCCACTAAGCAACAAAGTAATTATCTTTCGGTCGGAATGCGGATACCATTCACTCGAAACATCTCCCACAATGTTCTCTCAATAAATCTTGTTTTTTTTTCTCCCCATCAAGTTCATTGCGATTTTTTTTGTTGCACTCTAACTGCTGTCAGGCAATGCTTTGCATATCACCTGGGATATTGTTTAAATTGCAGAGTTGCAAGGTTGTTGCGCAGCTGTTGCTCTGCATAATATTGACAGATCCGCATTGACTGGCACGTAGTAGAGCTTGGAGGCAGAGGGCAGGCAGTGAGTGACTAGGCGGGTGTAGATTTGACTAGAGCTTGGTCTGTGGTGGTGGAGCTTGACTTTGAGATCGACAGACCTTGTAAATTCAGGCCTGTTTTTCTTTTCGTTTGTCTTGTTTTTTTTCTCTCCATCTTTTTCCCTCTTGTTTTTTTCGGGGTTGTTTTCTCTCTTTCCTTCGTATACTTTGTTTTCATGGTCCTCGCCCTGTGGTGATAACTGAGGCGTGCTGTTTGCTGAAGATTATTAAGGATGGCTAAACCCATTACCACTCAACAGCCAACGGCTAGCACTGCCCTGCTTGGCCAACGAATCGATACCTGACCGCTATGTTCACCAGTCTGGCTGTCCCTGTCTAGAGGGGGACGAGAGAGAGAGAGAGAGAGAGAGAGAGAGAGAGAGAGAGAGAGAGAGAGAGAGAGAGAGAGAGAGAGAGAGAGAGAGAGAGAGAGACTTGTCCTGCTAACCAGAGCCGGTTTTAGATGCAGGAGCCTAGCAGCAACATCCCACTGAGCCTGTCCTTCACATCGCAATGTGTCCTTTTTGGCAAAAACCACAGCCAGGAACATGCACACACACACATACACACACACACGCACTTGCAACTATTTATACACATACTAAGCACTGAGACTAAGAGGGCAGGTCCCTAGTCTGGAGAACACATTGCTCTGCATCACCCAAAAGGTCAGTCGGAATGACAACTACTGTATTTATCCAGACTGAATAATGGCAAGCTATCAAAAATCATCATCAGCGATAACAAAACAAAAACAGCAGCAACAACAGCAACAACAACAACAAGAGCGTCAATGTTTTGTGTAAACACAGAAAACTGATGGAGTCGGGCCGAGCGGGGGCCAGGCATTAATTAAGGCAGGGCAGGAGAGTGCAGACACAGAGCTGCAAGGTCACTTCATTCACACTACAGGAGGAGAGGACAAGTAGGCCGTGCCTGGCCAAAATCAATGCAAGTGCATTACTTTATGCAGTTATGCACAGTGCCTTGCCAGATGGTGTTTAACAGATACGCGTCACACACTTGTCGTTTGCACTCAGACAGATACTATGCATTTTTTTTCTTGGTGATGGGAGCTGTAAATTGGAATGCGTTGAAAGGTTCATTATTTTTTGTCAATTAAAATGTAAAGATATGCAGTTATGGTGTCTTGCAAGATTGTCTTGTCAAGATTTGTCAAAATTTGCGCGAGCACACACGCATACACACACGCATACACACACGCAAACGCACACACGCAAACGCACACGCAAACGCAAACACACACACGCGCACGCACTCGCGCAAGCATGCACACACACACGCACGCACGCACGCACGCACGCACGCACACACACACACACACACACACACACACACACACACACACACACACACACACACACACACACACACACACACACACACACACACACACACACACACACACTTGTAGCTTCAAGCTTCTATATACTATGGTGATTAGAGCAGTAAGTGAGTGGCAAGCAAGTGTGGAAAGGCTCAGTTCATTTGGTGGTAAATTGAAGAGATAACACCCTGCCCCTGTTTCACCGTGTCACATGAACATAGCACGTACTGCACTGTATGCGAAGCAGAGACAATTCAGAGACAGCCAATCATATTTCCTAATAAGTTGAGGTTGGTGGGATTTGATTTGGCCAATTATTTCCTCTGACTTTTACATTACCCCTGGGGGCCACTGGCCACGTTGAGTAGTAGCCTTGGAAATTGCTCAGTGGAATCGATAACCTCAGATGCCCACGCCATCATCTCCCAATTGTGCAGCTCTCCGCCACTGCAAGAGAATAGAAGAGCAGGGGGGATGGAGGTGGCAGTGGGGTGAACTGACAGTAAGTGAAAGCAAGTGCCTGTTAACTACCTGTCTCATTTTGGGCAGGCTTCTCCGTTCTATTCCTTCTGGGGCCGGCACAAACCTCTACAGCAACGCGATACGGCGAGGAGGCAGAAGCAGAAGGTGCTCTCCTACAGTTAATTAAAGTGCCATAGGGCATTAATGAGTTTCTTTTATTTTTTTGTGCCAAGTGTCTTCCCACATTCATTCAGCACAGGAATATTAAATGTTTTTTTTTTCTCATTGAGAAGATGCTGAGTTCTTCCGAAAGTTGAGCTAGGGCAGCCTGGGCTTTGGGACTCATGGGGGTTATAGTGGGAAGGTGGTTGATTGCTTGAAGATTTTGCCAGAAAACTAGGAAGCGTTCATAGTTTTGTTGTAGTAGTGATGGTACTTTAGTGTTGCCATTGGGTCAATTAATTTTTCACAGTTGGGGCAACTTCACGCACGCACAGACACGCATACACACACACGCACGCACGCACGCACGCACGCACGCACGCACGCACGCACGCACGCACGCACGCACGCACGCACGCACACACACACACACACACACACACACACACACACACACACACACACACACAATTACACAAACAATTTAATACCCAGAGACAAAAAAGCAAAACAATTGTTTGAGGGTAAGTGGTTGCTCATATCAGCAAAAGTGGAGGCAAGTACAGGCTGTGTATTGGAGTGGAGGGTACACACATGCGCAAAACTCCAGTCCAATACACCTTTTCAAATTACCAAATCAGTTACTTGCTGCTTTATTGCCAAAGCTACAGTAGAATAAGCATAAGCAATAAGCATTGTCTGATGTTTTATATGCATTGCTGTGCATTTACCTCCTTTTCTTTTTGCCACTTTACGCAAAGGAAAGCACGAAGTAGGCTGTCTTCACAGGCCTAATAATGCTGTTTACTTCTGAGACCCATTCTGAAGCCCTAGACTTATTTACAAATCATTTTTATATAGCAATTCTATAGATTTGTTTACGCATTCCATTCCCCCTGTCTGCATATGGGTGAAAATGTTTTTTTATGTTAGGCCTATCTGAAAATTCACCTGTGCTGCAATTCTGCAACCGCATAGACATTTATAGCGAAGTATTTCAAATATTTACATTTGCAGTGAAGGAGAGATGTTTTTCACTGAATACCCTGTAGGCACTTAAGTTATGAATAAGCTTGGCTCTACTATATATTGCTAAAGTAACTTTAAACTCACCCTGAACTCCATGAGCTTGTAGAACACATTTTTGCGCAGGGCTTACACGGTTAGATCTTTTAAATGATAATGAATGTGAATTTCAAATAAAAAAAGATCTATGCTGTGCAGTACACATCATACAAATCCTTCAACTTATCACACCCATGAAATTAATAGGTCCAGCACTCATTTTTCAGGACCTACTCAATGCTTCAAGGAACCATTAAATCAGCATTTCCTCCAAGAACAATTTGACATTGGCATGATAACATAGCATATCTGATCATGAACGTTCTAATGTGAAGAAACTTTCATATGACATTATGGTTCCAGCAGACCCCTTTGCCCCCCTGTCAGCCTCCATGAGTGCTTCAATACAGCATTTCATTGGAACCATCTTGAGAAAAATAGTAGGCCTATAGACTCATTGCAACACCTTCATAGTTTAAACTTTAGCGTGTAGGCTGAGTAGACATACAAGGAGTTCATAATCAGCTGGTTTCAATGACCCAGTCGATGGATGAAAGAATGAAACCGGGATGGCCACGAAGCGAATTGGTCTCGCATATGTGGTTTGATTGTGTAGACTGTAATGAAATATAATGATTATACAAGCAGCTGCTAATGATGCGAGACATGCAGGACATGGAGATCATGGTTGTGGCCAACACTAAATGACTGAATGGCTGTGCAGCAGCGATGGCAGTTGCAGCGCTACTGGACCATTGCCTCTTCACACTCTTCCAGCGTCTAATGCTTGACACTACTCAATGTGTTTTTTTTCCTTGAAAACGGTAGTACATTGATTTTATGAGACATGCAAAGCAGAGACATGATTGGTGCGAATACTGACTGTCACACTGAACATAAACAGCAACACTGAGTGTCCTTCGACAGAAGAGAGGGGTCCTTTTTTACTCTTCCCACTCCTCCAACGTCCAACACTTAAGCCATTTAATCATGATCCCCCCCCCCCTGAAAATGTCAGTATATAGATATTATAGATTTAGATATTATGAGGCCTGCACTGCAAGGCACAGACATTATTGCAGTAACATTGAATGACTGGGCCCTGCCGTCGCCTAACAGTAGGACACTGGGTTACTACGTCGACGACCCGGGTTCCATTCCGGCCCGGGTCATTTGCAGATCCTTCTCCATCCCTCACTCCCCACCCATTTCCTGTCTCTGCTTCACTGACCTGTCAAAAGGTACAAAAAGCCCTAATATATATATGATATAACATCTAAAATAAACATTGATTGACTGTGTAGCATTGGCGGCACTGTTAGCCCTTCAGGAGTTCCTCATTGCCTTTTCCCATACACATCCAGCGCCCCAACTCGTAACGTCCTCCCTCAAACTGTCCTCCTCCGCACTCACTTACCGACATTGCTTTCCCGCTATATGCAGACACACCCTCCAACTCCGCTGTTGACGCCACAATGTCATTCTCTTGGTGACCTTCATTAATGCAGAGGTCAGGCAACACAATAAACACCAGCCATTAGAATGCAGCAGGGCTCGCCCGCTACGGAGGAGTGCAGTTAATTTATCAGCAGCCTCCATCGGAATAAATTACGCCGAGACAAACCAATGGGACGACAAAAGTCAGTCTCCGCTCCTCTCTCACTCGGCGAGGGCCGAGGTTTAAACACACTGTCTCCATCTCAGTCAGAGTCAAGCGGCACAATCAATTTCTGCAGGACGACAAAAGTCAGTCTCTACTCCACTCTCAGCTCAGCTCCGCTTGTTTGCCGCGGCCTTGTTTGCTTTAAATATAGTGTCTAGGCCTCAGTCGGAGTCGCATGGCACGATCAATTCCTGCAGGACACTAAGAGAGATGCAGAGCAATACACACATGGGCCGGGCAGACAGACAGACAGAGAAAGACAGACAGACACACACACACACACACACACACACACGTGCGCACACACACACACACAGACACACACACACACACACACACACACACACACACACACACACACACACACACACACACACACACACACACACACACACACACACACACACACACACACACACACACACACACACACACACAAGGCAAGGCAAGGCAAGTTTATTTATATAGCGCATTTCATACACAGGTGCAACTCAATGTGCTTCACAAAAGTGCTCAATGTGCTTCAACTCAATGTGCTTCACACACACACAGACACACACACACACACACGCACACACACACACAGACACACACACACACAGACACACACACACGCACACAGGAATAAAAACACACACACACAGACACACACACGCACACAGGAATAAAAACACAGCGACCACGTGAAGCCCAAACAGAGATGTACTACTATTCTGGGCTGGGCTGGGTAACAGCCGTCGTAATCCCTCCTGACTAATTGCCTAAACCCTGACAGTGCACTTCCCTTCCTTGGATGGCTGGTGCTCCACTTCACCGTGACGAATCGTCTGTCTCCACCACACTGCCGATAACTACGTACGCCTTCAGCGCCTGGATGGATAATGTTGCCTTGCATCTCATTGTTTTTTCCCCCTTCCTGCTGCCACTGCTGCTGCTGCTGCTGCTGTCTTGCAGTTGGCATGCTCAGCAAAGCCGGCCTGCTTATTCTACAGTTTTGTGAGAGGGAACAGGGAAGTGTGTGTGTGTGTGTGTGTGTGTGTGTGTGTGTGTGTGTGTGTGCGTGTGCGTGTGTGTGTGTGTGTGCGTGTGCGTGTGCGTGTGTGTGTGTGTGTGCATGCATGTGTGTGCATGTGTGTTGGTTATTTCCTTGGCCTGGCGCATGATTTTCTCTGCTGACAGTAGACCAACCAGGAAGAGTCTGATGTATAGCTGATCTATAAGAATCTTTTTCCCATCGGGTGAGTTAGGGTTTGGGCTGGAGATGTGAAAGGGGGGGCGGGAGGGGTTGAGGTGTCATTTAGCCTGTGAAAAACACAAGGCAGGGTGGGATGAGTCTCAGTGTTCATTGAGAATGTGAGAGTGAGTGAGAATGATTAAATGTTATTGACAAAACCCCAGTGACCCAGCACAGACACTTAGGAGAAATACAGTGAGTCCAATATGTATTTGATCCCTTGCTGATTTTGTTGGTTTGCCTACTAACAAAGACATGATCAGTCAATAAATGTTATGATAATATGTATTCTAATATGGAGAGACAGAATATCAAAAAGAAAATCCAGAAATTAACTGAAGAGAATATATATTAATTTATTTCCATTTCATCGAGCAAAATAAGTATTTGATCCCCTGCCAACTGATTACAGTTCCGGGCCCACAGACCAGATGGGCACTTCCGATCAACTTGTCATCTGAATTAAAGACACCTGTACATACTAACATGCATAAAAGACACATTGAATCAGCAGAATCAGTCCATAGTATGAGTGAATCAGTCACACTCCAACCTCACCAGCATGGGAAAGACCAAAGAGATATCAGGGAAACGATTTTAGACCTAAACAAAGATTAAATGGGCTGCAAAACCACAAGAAAGAGACTGGGTATTAATGACCCAGCTGTTGATGCATTTCTTCCAAAATGTGAGGAATACAAAATGGCTATCCATCAGCCTGTCTGGGGTTCTATACAAGATTTGACCTTTTGTAGGGATTTGATAATCATGAGAACAGAAATAAATCACCCTAGAGCTATACGGGATGAACTAGGCAATGATATCAAAGCTACTGGGACCAAAATCACTGAGAAAACTACTGGTAGCACTTAATGCCACAGAGGTTTAAAATCCTGTAGTGCACACATGGTACCTCTACTTCAGAAGGAACCTGCGCAGTCCCACTTGAGGTTTGCCAACGGACATCAGACTGGTTTAGGATATGATAAGGAGGTGCTGTAGTCAGATGAAACCAAAATCAAGCTGTTTGGCCTTATCACAATTCAATGTGTTTTGAGAAAGAGTACTGCTGTCTATGATCCCAAGAACACCCTCCTCACCAGCATGCATGAGAGTGGTATCATTATGGTTTGAGGGTGTTTGTCTGGCCAAGGCACAGGACAACTTCACATCGTCAATGAATGGATGGAGGGAGACATGTAATGTGCAGTCCTGAGTGCAAACGTCCTTCGCTCCACCACTACACTGATGGGTGGGCCATTGTTGGATCTCCCAACATGACAATAATACACAACATGCAGTCAAAGCAACGAAGGAGTGGCTCAATAAGAAGCATATTAAAGTCGTGAAGTGGCCTAGACAGTCTCCAAATATTAACCCTATAGTAATTCTATGGAGAGAACTGAACCTCCCATTTGCCAAGCTACAGCCACAAACTATTAATGTTTTAGAGATAATGTGCAAAGAGAAATGGGCAAAAATAGTTTCTACTATATGCACAAACATTGTCATTAACTAAAAGAAGCATCTAACCTCAGTGCTAGAAAACTAGGGCTTTGCCACAAAGCACTTTATCTTCTTTAGCTAGAGGGGTCAAATACTTATTACCCTAAATTAAATACAAATAAATTAAAATATATTGTTTTAAATTATTTTCTGGAATTTCTTTTTGATATTCTGTCTCTCCATGTTTGAATACATATTATCATAAATTTATAGACTGATCATGTCTTTATTAGTGGGCAAACGGGCAAAATCAGCAAGGGATCAAATACATATTGGACTCACTGTATGTGTGATTTGGAGAAAAAATATACAGGCTTATAACAAAAAAACAAAAAGAGAAGGAAAATCAAAAAGATTGTTCTCATCAACATGAAAAAATGTCATCAGAAAAATGGCAGCAGGTTTGCAAAACCTCATCAGTAGAGGTACTTGAAATGGAAAGCAATCAGTGTTTCACTGAGATCTGATGACGCAAAAGCGTAGCTATATGGACAATTTTCAGTTACGTAACGTTTTTTATTTTAAATCTTGCATCATTTTCTTGATGACCAGATCTGCAGTGATTCTCAAAGTGGGGTCTGGGAACCCCTAGAGGCCTGTGAAAAAAGTTATAAAACGGTTTTACATTAGCCATGAAAGTCGTGGCCTTCAGTATACATTATTAATCTTTCACATCACTACTTCAACCCACAGATGCTAATATAGATTTATGAACTTGTTGAAAAGCTTCAAGCAAAATAATACAAAATCGAGCTGAGCTGCTGAGTAATGACACCCAAAAAAAACCTTTAATTTGTGGCGTGATTATGAGGGATTCTTTGTAAACTCTTTCTCTCCCCAGCACAAAAATGTTTGAAGTCCGTATTATATGCTGAGCATCGAACTCCAGGGCTCACCCCAATCATTGCAATGAATGCACAATTCAACGTCATTTCTAATACCTTAATGCAGCTCGCCTACATCATCACATGACTCGAACATCTTCTCCCCTTGTTTATCTTTCGGCTATAGCTGTTTCTGCTTCTCCCTCCTCTCTGTCTGCCATCGATGGTGATGTCAGGGGCTTGCCAGCAGCGGTGACAGACTGATAGCCTGTCATCATCACCATCATCATCATCTCCAGCGGCCCCATCAATACCACCTCCGCTATTATTCCTCTCCGTCCCTAGGCAGAGAGAGAGAGAGAGAGAGAGAGAGAGAGAGAGAGAGAGAGAGAGAGAGAGAGAGAGAGAGAGAGTAAGACAGAATTCTGAATAGAGAGAGAGAGAATGAGAAAGAGAGAGAGAGAGAAATAGTGAGGGAGTGTAAGGCGATAACATGAGAGAGAGAGAGAGATATACACACAGAGAGAAACCTACAAATGTGAATGGCTGAATAGCATTTTCCAGGTACACCAGGCATATGACTCTCTCGGCCTGAACAGACTTACATTTTCCTGTGGCTCACTACTTTAGAAGAATAAGCAGAATCACAGCTTTCACCCCTTTTGAATTCCTCGTGTACTGCATCCAGTCCCGCTTTTTCCCCCGTCCCCCTTTATGGAAGTAAGGCAGATAATGAGAGAATACAGACTTTGATGTGCATGTAAATAGACTGATTTTGGCAGCATGCATTTTTGCTCCCCTTCCCTTCCCTTCCCTTCCCTTCCCTTCCCTTCCCTTCCCTTCCCTTCCCTTCCCTTCCCTTCCCCGCCCTTCCCTTCCCTTCCCTGCCCTTCCCTTCCCTTCCCTTCCCTATTCGCTCGGCTTGCCCCCGTTGCAGTGCACAATGCTGCCCATGCACCTCAATCAGCGCGCCACTGTGCTGGCTATCATTCATAGGGTGAAAAGGCCAATAATGAGCAATGCTGCCTCCTAGCACATTCCCCCAAATGCCCATTAAAATCTCTCTTAACTTGGTGATTGCCTGTCTCAAGCTGAAATTGGAAATGAGCTAAATTGGACTCAGGGTAGCAGGGAGCAGGATGCAGGATGGAGCAAAAAAAGTAAAAAAAGAGA
>NC_085864.1:4458827-4461327 GCF_034702125.1 Engraulis encrasicolus
CGTGCGTGTGTGCGTGCGTGTGTGTGTGCGTGTGCGTGTGTGCATGCATGTAAGTCAGAGAAAGATGTGATGAGGGATTTTGATGGCTTTCCTGAAAGCCCCGTACACACACACACACACACACTGTATACCCCAACATGTTCCACGAACTCTAAACTTTTGTGGAAACTTATTCCCGTTAAAGTTTTAGTTTTGTGACCAAATGTTTTGCGTAAATACTACATACATGCATGCATATGCAGGACACAAAATCTTTAAGAAGATGATCAAAAACTTTGAAATGACTGAAAAGATTGAAAACTTTAATTCCATAATTAGATTTTTAGTTTTTAGCAGCCCAAGTCAAGTATGTACTCCAAACTCTAAAATTCACAGAAACAATGGTTTACACAAAAGATTTGAGTTGAAAACTAAAATGTTTGTGTAAGTCTTACATAAAATCAGACATGTTATGTGAAAACAAATGTTATGAGAAAAAATAAAATCTTGAATGTTTTAGTAGCTGCTACTCAAAGATCTAACATGCTCCATTGACATAAATATTTTGAGAATGGTGCAAAAATCATTGCTATTAGTACTAAGCAGACAGTTACAATTTTTAAGTAAACAAGCACAGCATTGTTTAGCTATATTGGCTGTAAGTTTTTGATTTCAAAATTAAAAGTTTTATATTTTCCCATTTTAGAGCCAAAAAAAATCTTGGTTGGTTTATTGATTGGTTGGTTTATACTAATGCACTAGGCTACCACCCCTCTGTTTAAACCAAATATAATATGAGCTTTAATTCCACAAACATGAACAATGCTTTATATCAAGTTTTTTTTATTTTGTTCCATGTGGTTGACAAACAAAAACAGTAGACAATAACACAACAATCATACAATACACAACAATCTAAATCTAAATCTAAAATTTAGACCACACAGTCAACAGTCAATATATTACAAAGAATCAACCTCAACACATTAGGCAATTTAGTCATTTATTTGTTGTCCATTTCTGAATCTTTTATTAGGAGTTGGTGGCTGAAGGAGATCCATATAGCCTAACTTACAATAGGCCTAACATTTCTCCCAAAATAGTGTCAGACTTCACAACACAGTCAGTTGTTTATCCTTTGGAGTGTTGAGTAGAGCTGATGGATCATAGAGTTCTGGTGGTCCCATATCGGCTGCCTGTGGAGCATAAATAGGCCTAATAAGTTTAAGGCTTTCATGAGGACTTGTTGGATTAGGCCCCTACAGCATGATTGCTACACTGGTTTATAAAGAAGTTCAATGTGCAATATGTCATCATGAAAATGCAACGCATCACTTGCAAATACACTGCAGATGTATGATACAAGAAAAATATTTGTATGAAAGGCCTACACAAAGGCCTAACTAGCAGTAGCTACTAGCAGTAGCTAACATTCTAAGCTAAGTTGCTAACAAAACATACACACAGTGTAGCATCAAGAGCACCTAATGTCACACACAGCAACATAGTAAACTACTACACATACACATCAATACACTTTTATGTGTCTTTTCTTACCTTGAAGTGAGGTTGATAGACACATTTTTCCATGCCAAGTTGTCAGTTGTGGTTTGATGGTCACATGGTATTGAGTAAATCTATCCCCCATTGACAGATTCACCATTTTTAGAGAAGTTTGTATTTTATGTTACATTTTAATAAAATAGGGTTTCTATGGTTCTGACATGGATGGGTTCTTCTTTACACAAAGCAGAAGCTGGTAAACAATTAAAAAAACAACTAAAACAACCAAAAAAGTGAGTGACCCAGCCTTAGGATTCGAACTCTCAACCTCAAGATAAAGACATGCCAATATGGCTACATGCAGAGGACTATCCCCTACACCATTCAACTGCAGAATTTGTTTTCGTAGAAAGTTAGGTCTGCTTGTTAGAAAGTATTTAGACTTACTCACAGTCAAATAGTCAAATGTGTTTCACTCATACTTTCCACTTCAAATTCGACTAACTGACATCATACCAAAACAATAATGTTTGAATGTGTGTTTTTTTTTTTTTTTTTTTTACTAACATCCTGTGCTGGGAATCGAACCTGAAACCATCATGTTTTAAGGCCAACTGCTTAACTGTTAGTCCATGACTGCCCAAGCACAACACGCTGACAACCATAGTGTCATATGTCAGATATAGTTCCAATTGACATGATTTAAAGAACTTGTAACTTTCACAGTTTCGAGAGAAGTAAACAATAAATATCTACTTGAGTGTTTTTTTATTGGTAATACATGATTCAAACCTGCAATCCTCTGATCTTGTGGCCATTCCCCTATCCAGACCACAGCAACTCAAACATTGTCTTGCTTTACCTAAGCATTTTTCTTTTGTAATTTCGCTCAAAATTAAATGTGAAAATTATTGCTAATTAAAGCTGGAGTCATAGGTCTGGTGGCCATCTGAACATTTTCATACCATGTTCTAGGAAGTAGGTAAGGTTATCTCCATGTTGGGGATTGAACTTGCAA
>NC_085864.1:4468827-4471327 GCF_034702125.1 Engraulis encrasicolus
TGCACTGAGCACCGCTCCGTGCCTTACATTCAACCGAAATGTGTAATTGTTGCTTGACTTTGTGGTGGATCGGCAGAATCCATACTCATTGACCGTTAATGCGCCCGTTCCACTGCACAATCTGCTCAGCAACCAGGTTGTTAACAGGAGTGTTGCACCTCGCCTGCGCAACCGTCTCCAAAGCTTGTTTTCAGCTTATACTGGCAGGATAGGTTAGTTCTCAAGAACATAAGATAAGTGGAACTGTTTCAAAAAGGAATCTTCTGCAGTACAAAGATCAGCCATAGAAGACACTAGCAATCATTGTAAAGGAGCAGAAGTTGGTCTCATCTAAAGACATAGCTGAGGCACATAGGAGGATGGACATTGCTGAGGAACGGGGCATGAGTATTCAGCAGATCTCATGATGTCCTTTCAGCATCACCCCTGTTAGATGGTGACTTTCTGTTGGTTGTTAACAAGTCAAAGCTTGTCATTGAAATTGAGCCTCACCTTAATCTCACCCAATGAAGCGCTGAGTCTACTTATTGCCCTCATGTTCGGGTAGACTTCATGTCAAAGATCCGTCATATGCCTCTGGCAGAATTTAGGTGCTGTCATCATTGCCATCATCAACTCAGCAGTATCCCTCTGCTGACATCCAGAGCTCATCCATCTTGTGACTCCTACATTGAGATGTCATTGAAGGAAGGTGAACGCATGCTGTGTACCAACTCAACAACAGCCGTTGACATCATTGGCGTGAACGGACTAACACCCATTCCTCACCAACTTGATAAGTTCCGGGCCTCTGTGGAGAACAAGTGAAATCTCCAATTGTTAGTTCCAGACATGATTTATCATCAAACCAGAGGCAATACTACAGCCCTGTTGTTCTTGATGATGAGGTGCTACCAGCAAAGTCAGCTGATGGTGAAGAGATTCCAGAACTCTTGAACTGTGTTGATGAGGCTTAGGCCAGGTTGCTGGTGCATGTTGAGTGGGCTGTTCGTGTGAAGCAGAAAAGTAGTTATAGACTCAAATGATACAGACAAATTTGCATTGCTTCTCCACTACAGCCCATATTTCCAGGAACTTGGTATGCAGGAGATTTGCCAGCAGTATGGCACTGGCTAGATGCGGAGAATGCTTCCCCTCCATCAATTAGTCTCTCATCTTGGACCATCACTGACAAAAACTGTGATCAAAGAACATATCCTGTAAGGAGATGATTGCATGAGTAGGGGGGTTGCATGAGGTTGGGACTAAACATGCAGCCATGGTTTCTGATCCAGTCCAGTACTTGCTATCTTTGGAGAGGCCAAAATATTGACCGAGCAAGATGCAACATTGGCTGGGAAGTACTTGGTGCGTGTCTGGGCTGGGGCCAGATCAACCACAACAGCTGTAATATTTGATGATCACAGAGTATAAATGTACAGCATTGGTGATGGAATCAATGCACTTCCTCCCATCAATAGTGCTATAAGAGGGCACATTCACAGAGGGGCATTTCTAGTTCATAGAGTCTGCAACATACTTACTTCTCCTCTAGTGGGGGCTCCTCTCTGTGTTGACTGTTGCAGTGCATGTGCTGTCTTGTCCTCTGACTGTGTGGAAATGTTCCTTATTCTTAATAATGACCTAATAGGCAAGCACATGGCCGAGTTCTTCAGAATAGGGAAAAGACCTGGAACATGACCTTGACCTTGACCTTTTAAGGACTATACTGACACTATACTGACACAAAATAATCATGGCAATATCAGCAAATAACTCCTCATACCATAATTGAGAATTTGTTTCTCATTTTTACAATGAAAGTCTATTGACATTCTTCAGAATAGCAAATTTGACCTTGACAATGACCTTTTAAGGTCACAATCACACATTCTCCTCATGAAAACACCTCTCCAAAAATTGGTCAGAATTGATGTATGGCATGTGTATAAACAGTTTAAAAGTAAAAAACACAGGTTTTTGTCATAGGCGATGGCGGCCATATTTGGCGGCCATATTGTGAAAAATCTGGCACTATGGTGGACGAGCACCTCCGTGATTTTTAATGTCTAGGAACCCAGTCACTCAATTCCAGTGAGAAACGCCCCCAACTCAAAATTGCGAACGGGTCTACATGGCTGGTCCAGGACTACATGGGGCTTCCTAAATTTAGTGCCGTTATACTCACCATGGGTGACCCTCAACACAGTGTTTGGTGTATTTTAACACCCTCACTACCAACACACACACACACACACACACAGGTGTACACAGACACTTGTCCTACAGAGAGACAGATGCACACATGCACGATTACACACTCACAGAAACTGATGCAGACAGACACACGTTTGCAGACACACATTTGCACGCACACACATGCACAAGCACACACATAAACACAAATGCCTGGATTGGATGCACATGCACACACACGTGCGCACACACATACACACACACACACACACACACACACACACGCACACGCACACGCACACACACACACACACACACACACACA
>NC_085864.1:4478827-4488827 GCF_034702125.1 Engraulis encrasicolus
CTCTCATTGGCTGACGAGGTGGGCTGTTTCCATGGAACTGGTGTCTTGGAAGGCTGTTGTCTGGCAATTATCGTGGGAAGATGTGAAGACAGTAGGCTAACGGTGTGATATACATGTTAATACTGTATATATAAAAACTGTTGTTTAGTTTCTGTGTCCCAAATCTCAAAACTCTGGTTGCTTCAGTGTTTCTGAGGTCCCTCGATATTTGTTTACACTGTATGTACTGAATACAGTATTCTTGGGAAATATGAACACTTTTTGCAATCTTTTTTTTACTATTTTTTTTACTCCGTAGTGTGAATCATGTCCTTGCTTCTGACAGCTCACAAGCAGTGACTTTGAATCCCTTGGCTGTGTAGTGTAGCCTGCGTTTCCTCTTCTGCTGGGCCACAGTGAGTTGTGTTTGCTTGGCTGTGTTGTTGTTTTTCCCAGGCTCCTCTCCTCATTATCGGCTTCCTTTCTCCTCTCAAACAGAAGGAAACCCTCCCCACCCCCCATAGGCTTTCCCCATCACCTCCAGATGATCGCTGCTTTCTGGTGCCATGCTTTCTCTGCACGCTACGCTCTAAGCGGCGAAATAACAGGTGCTATTCCCCCGTGCTAATCCTGTTAGCCGCGCTCAACGGCGGGAGAATGGAGCGCCGCATTGTCGGAGCCGACCTCGAATGCCTCCACAATGACGCATAAACACGGCTGTAACGCATTCTGTGACAGACGCCTATTGACAAGGGATTACACGTTTTTGTGTGTGTGTGTGTGATAGTGTCTCTGTGTGTGTGTTTGTAAGAGTGTGTGTCAGTGGGTGTCTGCGAGTGCGTGTGCGGTAGTATTCGAGTTGGGATCGACGCCAACACAAATTGGATTAGGGCTACGGCAAAGCAATATTCCGGAAGCGTTTTTATTATCCCAGGGCTTTTAGTATAATGTGATTACTTTGTAATGCACTTTGTTTTATAGACTATTATCCCCGTGCTGTATCCGTGGGTCTATTATCGGTAAATGTATTCGGGGATGGATGCTGCAACATCTTCAGGTTGTCACCTGTTGATGCGGCCATCGTGGCCTAAGTGTCCTGAGAGATAAGGGGGACGCCAGCCCTGGACAGCCATCATTCATCCAGTGCAGACCCTATTAGTGCGGCACGCTGTTCTACGTAAACACACTTAATGCGGGGTATAATAGAGACAGAGGGAAGCCATGCAATTACTAGCAGCAGAATATATGGACTTCAGCAGCGGTTCCCAAACTGGGGTTCGGGACCCTTCGGGGTTGGGGTGTTGGGGGTCACAGAGGTACTGCAGAGGGGGCGCTGACAGAAGGTACTGTTTGCATAAACCCTTGAATATATATGCCTGTCTGTGGTTTACATTAGTTTATCCAATTACTGTATTTGGAAAACGGGAAACGGGAGGAAGGGTCTTGAGAAAATGTTTTAGATCCAATAGGGGGTCCCAGCAGAAAAAGTTTGGGAACCACTGGATTACATCATGTTCATTCGCCTTCATGCAGCATAACATAACGTAATGGATGCTTGCTCGAAAGCAGCCAGACGTGATTTCCCATGCAAAACAATGAAAGCATAGCTTTCGAGGACGCACACTTGTTTATCAAGGCAAGGAGTCTGTGTTGTATTTTCATTTCCAGCTTCTGCACTTTGCCACATTGCGTCACATATTGAGTGGTATAATGGCGTGTGCAGATGCATTGGGTGTGCATACGTTTTCCACTGCGTGAAAGATCACAGACACGCGTCACCCACGTCAAACTTGTCAAAGTAGTTTTTAGCCTTTTTCATCACCCTCGGTGATTGCTTTGTGCCCAGAGGGTGACAGCATCTAAATCTGGAACAACTTGATTGATGGCTGTTGCATTAACTTTCCCCGACTTAATGAAAGAAGACACCTTGACTTTTCAGACTTCCATACAGTATATTGGTGGTTGCATCACTTGGCTTCAAAGCTTCTTATTTATATTTCTTTTCCGAGGCAACTTTTTAAAAGAAGTGCTTTCTGTAACCTTGCAGACCACGAAAAGACATAAGTGATTTACAGATAACTTTTATTAGGCTTTTCTGTGCTTCACTTTAATTTGCCAGGGCCATGTTTGGAAACACTCCCTTTTTTAGGTCTCTCTGACCCAAAGTAGTGATACCGCTGTTCCAGACCTCGATCTACTTATAAACCAAACCAGACACACAAAAAAGCACAAAGAGAACTCTCTGTCTTGTTCTTTGGACCTTCCTTTGTGCCTTTGCATAGTGCATTTGTGTTGTGAAACATGATGTACAGACTCAAGCAAAATCAGAAACACAAACGGGGGAAAACACATTTTGTTTTATATGGATCTTCTCCCTATGGGGTTGGACAATGATGTAATAGGATCTGATGATGCCAGATAAAGGACGCTTCCTGCTGACTTGGCCACCATTACTGCTGCGTTGCTGCTTCGTGAATGTAAACACCTGGCAGGTGCAGACTGAACACCTGGTGTCTTTGGCCCAACTTGGATGCTGGTACACTGCAGACAGTTATGCACACAGACAGCAGACAGACTCACTCATGCACACACGCACGCACACACACACACACACACACACCACACTGGTCAGCACATGGGTTCACCAGGGAGAAGGCATGAGACCGCTGAGCCACCTTCTGTCTCTCCCAACATACTACTGTGTATAGGCCATAAGGTGAATGTTAGGCTACTGTACGCTATTGTTCCATCTTGCCTATGTCTATGACTAACTAGAAGGGTACATAAAAATGATTCAATTCTGCCCACCTGGATTGGGTGCTGGTGCAGACAGTGGTGCATGCAGACAGGCAGAGAGACAGGCAGACAGATGGACAGACAGACAGACGGACAGACGGACAGACAGACAGACTGGCAGACAGACAGACAGACAGACAGGCATGCAGACAGACTGGTGGGCAGACAGAGAGACAAACAGGCAGACAGACAGACAGACAGCAAACTGGTTAGGTCTCCACAGTGGCCAGTGGTCGGTAGAGAGAGGCCATGAGAGTGCAGAGCGTAGGAGGAGAAGGACGACTAGCCGCATTCTGTCTCCCTACCGACTGTTTAGGCCAGCGATTCTCAAACTGTGGGACGGGCCCCACTGATGGGCCCCAAGTGTAATTTTCTAAAAATCAAAATAATATTTGTGTACGTGTGCCTGTGCACGTGTGTGTGTGTGCGTGTGTGTGTGTGTGTGTGCGGTGTCAACAATGATCGATTCGGCGATGCAATCCTATGCGGGGCATGGACGATCCAGAATCGATCCGGCAAGTTCCAGAATCTATCATTTTTTTTAAGTTTCAATTACTTCCATGGATATTTCGGGAGCAAATGAATGCTAAATTAAATAAAAGCACTTCAAAACATTGCAAGACTGATACAGACTGATACAGAAAACAGCCAATAAATTGTTGCTCAGTATCTGACTACTTGTATTGCCTCATCATGACTGATTAAACATTTGCTTTGCTTTCAGTAGAAATGTAATGCATTGCAATGCATTGTAGAATTGAATCGGATCGGATCGGATCGGATCGCATAGAATCGAATAGAATCGAATCGAATCGAATCGCTACCTCCGGAATCGTGATCGAATCGGATTTTGAGGGCAGTGCCGATCCACACCACTAGTGTGCGCGCGCATGTCTGTGCGCGTGTGTGTGTGTGGTCATTAGGGAGTACGATAAAGAAGAGGGTTGCCTCCTGTCCCTCCCCACACACTGTTGGGGGAACTAGGCTATAGCAGCAGCCAGCCACCCAGTGTGTTCGCATGCACCACGCCAGGAGGACACGACAACACAGCATGTTCACTCCAATTTTACTTGTCGTCTTGAAAGCCTCAAAAGCACAAAGCTCATTCAAGTGTAAAAGTGGAATTAAGCCATACATGGCTCAAAACACTGCTGAGTGTTTCAACTTCTTTTGCATTAATGTGTTCAGCTCTAGGTTGTTGTCCTTAGTCCTTAGATACATGCCCAAAATTAAAAAAAAAATGTTGTGATGAAACTTTCCACTAAGTTGAGAACTGTATGTTACCTCCATTTCGTCCCTATAAGAATCCATGCAAAGTGTGTGCAAACCTCATCAATGTGGTGGGCGATCATTACAATACTGTATATCTGTGTGCTGGTGCAGGTGATGAACGTGAGCCTGGGTGAGGGGGACACGGTGCGCTTCGAGGACCTGGGCGGTCGGGAGCCGTCGGTGCTGGCCAACGAGTCCATCCTGATGAAGGGGCTGGTGGTGCGCAGCTGGAGCAACCAGATCTCCATCCACTACCACAGCCAGCCGCAACGCCTCGGCTCCTTCCTGCTACGCTACCAAGGTAAGGCTGCGGCTGTATGTGTGTGTGTGTGTGTGTGTGTGTGTGTGTGTGTGTGTGTGTGTGTGTGTGTGTGTGTGTGTGTGTGTGTGTGTGTGTGTGTGTGTGTGTGTGTGTGTGTGTGTGTGTGTTTGTGTGTGTGTGTGTGTGTGTGTGTGTGTTTGTGTGTGTGTGTGCGCGTGCATGCGTGCGTGTGTGTGTGCACATATGTGCGTGTGTGTGTGGTTGTGTGTGTGCATGCGTGTGTGCATGCTGTGAAGCAAGGGGAAGAGGAGTGTTACTTCAGGTTGAAGCTTGTAAATTGAAGTTCAATCAAAACCAAGGTCTCAAATATGTGATCTGAATGCTACACCAAAGAACCCACTTCAAATTTCACATTTGAATTCCAAGTCAGATCTCATATTAAAATCTACAATTTTATTCTTCGCAATGACTCATCTCTGTTCTCCTGAGGGTCATGTGCTCTGTTATGAAAATGCAAACAACATTCTTTCTTTAGATTAGTGGTACTTCAGATATATGCTCAACTTAGACACAACGCTACTAATACTAGAGGAAATGAACTATTAACATCTATTTCACTTCCATGGTACTCTTTCTGGAGAACTGTAACAACAGTAAAAAAGTTAGAACTGGTTCTCATTCTCATTCTCCATTTGCTCCATTTGCTGCTCTGCTAATGAGAGAGCCTATTGATTATAGTGCTGCTGAAGTCTCAGTGACTGACTGGGTTGGGGCATCATTTGCCTGGGCTGGTTTTCCGTTCCCACATCAGACATCCACGTTGTCAGGCATATCGTGTCACCAGTTGTCAGAGCGCTATTCCCTCCTGATTGATGCTGCTTTGGTGATGAATGACTTCCTGGCTGTGCTTTGACACTGTCAGTGGCTCTCTCTAATGTGACTGGAGGAGTTGGAAAAAAAACTTTGAAAAGATGTTTCAAAGCCAGGATAAACTTTTTCTGATGAGCTGTTGAAATTCATTAGGTTCGTTTGTCTAAACGTAACATTTTCATTTGCATCAAGTTAAGTCAAATGTCGTTGCAGCTGTCATCTAGAGATCATCATTTTATGATGGAAAATTCAGTCATTAAGGCTTTTGTATTCACACAGAGTTCAGATAAAGGTGATTTACTGAAGCAGACACATGTTTTTAATGTAATCTCTCAGTGTAACAGATTGTGCTCAGTGTATACGCATTTCAAACGACACGTGTGTTGCTATACAGTACAGAACAACACATGGAAGCTTATATGGCATAACGAACAAAGGCCCTTAGGCTCGGTGTGTGTGTTGCATTATTAGGTACTAGTGGCTGGCACTGCGCCACAGTCGGGCACACCGCAACACCTGTTTGTCGGCATGCACAATCACAGCCTAATTAGATTGACAGGTGTGATTGGGTGGAGTGTGGGAGGAAGGGAGAAGGGGTGTGGGGGAGAGGGGGAACGTGGGTGGAGGACGCTGTTTCGCCCCACAAGCTTTTGTTTCGCCGAGCAGACACATTCTCTGTTATCGCTTGTCAACATTATAACGTTCACGCTTGCCTGAAATGACAACTGCTGTCAATAGGCTGCGTAATTACGCCCTAAATATGGCACCCACTATTCACCGCTAATGGTCTTTAAATAGAGACGTCAAAGGGAGGAGGAGGGGGAAGTGGGAGAGAGGGTGGTGGTGGTGGTGCGTTCGTGTTGGGGGGGCGGTTGTGGTGGGCTTACAATTTTTGAAAGGGTACGAGCCGTGTTGCCTTTTGTGCGCAGCAAGGTCTGATTTGTTTTCAGTCGTTTGGCTGCGCCGCCATGATGATGAAAAGGCGTGAGGAAGTGAGACTCTTTTGTTTCTGGGAACTAATGAACTGTGTCAGGTTTGCAGTGTGGGGCAACACAATTTCTTGCAGATCCCTAATGTGCTTGTTGAATAAGAAAACCATTTCTCTCTAACCCCTCTCTTCTCTCTCTCTCTCTCTCTCTCTCTCTCTCTCTCTCTCTCTCTCTCTCTCTCTCTCTCTCTCTCTCTCTCTCTCTCTCCTCTCCTCTACTCCACTCCCTCACTCCTCCACTGTTCATTTTTCCCCCTTTGCTTCGTCTACAGTACATGCAAACCCTTCTCGCTGTGGAGGGAGGCCTACCCTTTGCGCTCTGGGACGCTTTATTTATGTGTATGACCTTCTCTTCTGTCCAATCTCTCAGTTTACCTCTCAATATCCACCTATCTCTCCTTTGATCTCTTCCCTCTGTCTCTGTCTCTTTCTCTGTCTCTGTCTCTAGCTCTGTCTCTGTCTCTGTCTTTTTCTTTCCTTGTCTTCTCTCTCTCTCTCTCTCTCTGTACCTATCATTTTTCTTGTTGGTAAGTGGGCTATAGAAGGTTTTGTGGGAGGGGGAGTGAGGTTTTTTTTAATGTACAAGAGATGGTATGTTTCCACACAGTGTTGAATGGTTAGGGCTATTACTGCTGCTGGTCAACAGGTGTGGGGAATGACCTGTCTGCCGCCATGTTATGACACTGGTGTGACTCTGTTATGACCAGGGCTTTGAACCGGTTCAAGGAACGAAAACGAAAACCGGGAACTTTTTGTATTTTACAGGGAACAGAAACGAAACCGGGAACGTTATTATTTTTTATGTTCTGGAACGGAAACACTTATTTAAAAATAATGGTAACCGGTTAATACCGGTTAATACCGTTCCTCAAACAAACAAAAAAAGTAATTATTTTCCTGCGCACGTTACCATGACGGCTGAGGTTCACGTCCTGTGTGACATCTGACATTCTCTGACTGAATGGAGAGAGACTACAAAGTCTCCACTCCACATCTTAAATAAGAGAAACCACTGTCATACAAAAGGGCAAAGTTTCCATTGCATCATTGTAAGACATTGCAGAGAAGCACGTGTAAAGCGCACCGAGAATGTTCAACGTTATTGGGCATCCATTAAATATGCACAAACTCACAATGTCCATCATAGCTCTCCCCGTGACCCAAGTCAGCGTGGAGCGTGCATTTTCATCATTGAAGTTTATTCTCCGCTTCTCCGCTTAGGTCGTCCCTGAATGACAACATTCTGGAGGATATTCTTTTCATCTGCTTGAATAAACAGTTTGGAATGTAGGCTGACTCATTTGCACTTCCGTCTTTCTTGGTTAATTAACGTCAGTTAGGCCTATCGGAGTAATCAGCTGACAGGAACGAAATTAACCGTTCCGGGAACAGTATTTTTTTGTTCTAACCGGTTCGGGAACGTCAATTTATTGGTGGAACTCATAACCGGAAACGTTATAATTCCGTTTCTGTTCGGAACGGAACGTTTGGAAAAAAATAACGGTTCAAAGCCCTGGTTATGGCGCCAATTCTATGTTTTGGACACTGAAGTTGGTCCTAGAGGGTTAGACTTACCTTTTTCTATAGGAGAAAAAATTGGAATTGTCTGTCAAACATAGCTATATAGCTGGTGGAAAAAGGAGTTAAATTAGGTATACAGAAAGTGTAACTAGACAGAATGATGTGAACGAGAAAAATAGAAAAGCAAACCCAAACATTTACCAAAACAAGCCAACCTTAAACTGAATATAAAATGTTGAAGTTTAAAGAGCTAGAGTAGTCCCTGTACCCAACAACCTGTATAAAGTGGATGTCTTTGTTTTAATAAACTTCACGGTGCTGCACACACGACTATAACATTGTTTATTTCTGTGGAAGCCTCTCGCTACCAAACATTTTATTTTCCAGCAGAAGGTTAACTTTATACCACATAATGTAAGATAGGTGACACAAGTCATCATTTAGAACCACCCAGTAGTAAAACTGATTTACTACCTCTTTTGCTTTTACCTGTCTTGCTGTTAACACCTTGGGTAGAGGGGGTGAGGGGGGCTGTGGATACGCCTTTGTGCCTAATGGCCTCCTCTCTCCCTCTCTCAAGCAAATAAACCTTGCCTCTGAATTTCAACTGCTATACTGGATCTGAAGTCTTAAATATTAATTAGTAGTATAACCCAGATGCTATCACACCAGACAATAGTTGAAATAAAAATATAGGCCTGTGAGATGATATGACACAGTGTATATATATACACAATATTTCAACAAAGTTGTGAAAGTATCGGCTGAAAATGGAATCCATGAAATCTTCACAATCTTGGAATGAATAGGGACGAGCTGCAGGTTTATGATACGGGTGCATCATGACAAGAATGCATACATGAATAAGATGATGATTTTGAAAGTGAAACAGTATTCAAATACATTCTCCCATGTCTGAGTGGAAATCTAATCAGGAGTGTTCATGGCACATGGTTTCAGGGACTGATGAGCTGCAGTACCTCACAGGGTTGGGTAATAAGAGAATTGATAATGGGAGGTGGGGACTTCATTTTATTACTGTCCTTTGAGATGTAAAGAAGCTTTAATCTGCCAGGTACCTGGCTGATGACTGCACCGCTGGTTCAGTCACACCGTATGAAATGGTACATCATTCAGTTTAAAGTTTTAGAGATTAGGACCAACAGTATAACTACAAATGCCACTCTAACCTGCACACTTTTCCGTATATTTAAAACAGATAAATAAAACAATGCCGTGTCAATTCAACACTTAGAGAGTTGAGATTGTATTTAAGTGTGTATTTGGTCCCAGTATACTCTTGTTAAATTAACACTGCTTTTCACAGTAGACTCCTTTCAATAAGAGGAAGGGCCTGGCCAATAGTGTACACAATACATAGTTATATACAACAGTGTTCCCGACAAGCTAGATAGAAAGGGATGTGTTTGATGATGCAGAACCTGATGTACTGTATTGACGTGCAACACTTGTATTCACTACAAAATGAAAGTGTGCCTGCCATAAATTGACAGAGAATACAAAAGACATCACAGGCAGGTGGTACAATGAATGATATGGAGTGCAGTTACATGCTATGCATATACTTGATTTTAAATGGAATGGTGGCAGCATATGGCAGTAACACATTCCGATTTTGGACAACAGTATTTCCAGGGATATTCTGGTTGCAGAGAGGTGTTTTACAGAGATAAGAAGAACATTCCTGATTTTAAATCAAATTCTGACACTGTTCCGTTTGAAACCAGAATATGCAATGCATGTTACTGCAGTCATAGAGTGCGAAGTTCACAGACTGTGCAGTGCAGTTTTGTAAGCAGGATAGA
Organism: Engraulis encrasicolus; assembly: GCF_034702125.1. Classification (NCBI taxonomy): domain Eukaryota; kingdom Metazoa; phylum Chordata; class Actinopteri; order Clupeiformes; family Engraulidae; genus Engraulis; species Engraulis encrasicolus. Next base: position 4,488,342 of record NC_085864.1, read on the forward strand.
ATAGAATGTGCATCGTGTGAGTGTGGGCAGACTGAGTGCTTCTGGGTCAGGGTGCATGGTCAACTTTTTTTGAAGGGCGTATGTGGTCTCCCACAATGTTCTTGACCTAACATTGTCCATATGATATCACATTGTTGACCTTACATACAGTAGGCTATGCAACAGGTGCTGTGTATGTTATGAAAGGTTCTATTCTTACAGCAGACTCCTAGCAGAGACCTGTACAATTCATCTGTGTTACACGTGCTGACATATTCACTTCATCGTGTTCATCTGCTAGGACCCCCTATTGGACCTAAGAATATTTTTGCAACCTCCACATCACATATTCCAAATGGCAAAGCAATAATAATAATACATTTTAATTTGAAAATCACAAGAAATAACTGTATTAACCCTTTGAGGAGTAAGGAATTTTCTGAGGTTCTTCTAGAATTTTACTGGAACACTCTACAGCTCCTATAGACGTCTGTGTTAAAATTTCGC
>NC_085864.1:4493827-4496327 GCF_034702125.1 Engraulis encrasicolus
TATAGTGTTACACTCTTCGACACAGGAAAGGAACAACTTAGGAAAGTGTGATATTTGACTTTGTAAGTGTTGAATTAACACCTCACCTCGTTAGCTGCAGACGGAGAGCCTTGGAGCAAGGTGCCTAATCAGAACAGACAAAATCCACTCCGGCAATTTGACGAATTCCACCGAGAGGTTGGAGATGGCACTATGGGCCTGTGCTATATTTATAAGTATATGTGTACTATACTGTGTATATGTGCGTGTGTGTGTGCATGCGCGTGTGTGTTTAAGTTTCTGTGCGTGTGTGTGTGTGCGCGTGTGTGTGTTACTGTATCCATTTACTGTACGATTTATCTGTGTCCTCATGCCAGTACTTATGTGTTGCCTATCCATACTGTGTGTGCGCGCGTGTTCGTGTGTGTGTGTGTGTGTACGTATGTGCGATTGTGCGTGTGTGTGTGTACGTGTGTGTGTGTGTGTGTGTGTGTGTGTGTGTGTGTGTGTGTGTGTGCGTGCGTGCGTGCGTGCGTGCGTGCGTGCGTTTGTGTGTGTGTGTGTGCGTGCGTGCGTGCGTGCGCGCGTGCGTGCGTGCGTGCGTGCGTGCGTGCGTGTGTGTGTGTGCGCGTGTGTGTGTGTGTCGGAGCTCACCGCGGCCAGTATAATTACAGGTAGGATCAGTGTTGTGGGTGACTGGCATGAGGAAAGCGTACACTGTATACTGTGTGTGTGTGTGTGTGTGTGTGTGTGTGTGTGTGTGTGTGTGTGTGTGTGTGTGTGTGTGTGTGTGTGTGTGTGTGTGTGTGTGTGTGTGTGTGTGTGTGTGTGTGTGTGTGTGTGTGTGAGTGAATCTCTGGCTGATGTGGGATGCTGGTCCTCTGGCTGCTCCGGATGGTTCTGGGTCTCAGGGGGCTCAGCGGGCGATATGTGGATGTGTGCTGGCGTGTGTGTGTGTGTGTGTGTGTGTTGGTCCTAGGGGGCTCAGCGGGCAGTGTGTGAGTGGGACCAGAGCCAGGAGCTGTCAGATCCCCCAGTGCTGAACTGTGCTGTGCTGTGCTGTGCTGTACTGTGCTGGGCTCAGACGCCTTCCTAAACCACACTCTGCCCCTTTCTCACACTGTGTCTGTCTGTCTTTCTCTGTCTGTGTCTCTCTCTCTCTTTCACACTATCTCTTCCTCTCTATGTTGTCCCTCAATCTGTCTCTCTCTCTCTCTCTCTTTCTCTCTCTCTCTCTCCCCTTCTCTCCCTCTGCTGTTGCTACTGTCCACTCTACCCCCCCCTGGAGCAGGAGATCACCCGCTGAGATTTAGAGTGTTACCCATCGACACGAATCCACACGCACAGCTGCAAGGCCATGACTGGGGGTGGGATGTTTATGTGTGTGTGTGTGTGTGTGTGTGTGTGTGTGTGTGTGTGTGTGTGTGTGTGCGTGCGTGCATGCATGCCTGCGTGCGTGTGTGTGCGTGCGTTGAGGTTGAGCAGTGTCCTCTGTCCTCTGCCATTGCCCTGACTCTCTCGACTGCCTTTGTTCAATGCTTTGCCTAATTCATCTCTCTTTCGCTTCGTGCCTTTCTTGTTCTTTCGCTTTGTTCTTTGATTTCTCTATCAATTTTAGTCTCTCTCTTTCTCTCTCATACTCACCCTTTTTCTTGGTCTTTTTCTCATTTCATTGTTTGCCCTTGCTCTCTCCTTTACACAGATGATGTGTTCATCAGTCTTTTCGTTTTTTTTCGGTCCCAGATGTGTACGCATTAGGCATACACTCATACACTCAAATGATTTTTCTCCCACTCTTGTGGGTCTTTTTTGTTTGTGCATTGGATTCCATTCATTGGGGTCCGCTTGATAATTAAGTAATAAAATGAGGTCATCTTAATTACAGAGACATTAATTCTCAATGAAAATGTGCCTGAAAACAAATTGACTTGTCTTTGGGCGACATCAAATTAAAGTGGAGGATTCATTAATACGCCTGCCCAGCCATTACTCTCACTCGGGGAATGATCAGTGCAGGTCAGCATTACACACAGTGGATGCAGTGTAAACACACACACACACATACACACACACGCACGCACGCACGCACGCACGCATGCACGCACGCACGCACGCACGCATCCACACACACACACACACACACACACACACACACACACACACACACACACACACACACACACACACACACACACACACACACACACACACACACACACACACACACACACACACACGTCTTCCACTTATTGCACATTGGGGGAAAAAAAGGTTTAACACCGTGAAGAAAGTAAAAGGGCGGAATGAACATAGTGAATGAGTGAAAGAGTTGAAATAGAGTACCATGTTATGTAAGACAATATATTTTGCCCCTCAATTATCATTTTAAATTATACATTTACTTTTGCTATCTTGTTTTCTCTCAGTTGATTGACAGGTCTGTATGAATCTTCAATATACGAATAATAGTGGTTAGGATATATGCTATATCATGTCATGATTGAAACATCTCAAACATCAA
>NC_085864.1:4498827-4508827 GCF_034702125.1 Engraulis encrasicolus
GTGAGTGTCTGGCTAGTCCAGAATCTACAGTGTATGCTGTATTTAAGTAACCTTGAGCAAGGCATCTTTTGCCCAGATGGACTGTCCTAGAAATGTGTAATTTGTTCTGGATAAAGATATTTTAATTAGGACTTATTGCATTTTCATCCCGCTGTCCTGTCCAGTTTTGTCCAGTCCAGAAATGAACAGTTAGAATTTATTATACCATATGTTGTAATAATTTCTCTTCGTTTGCCTTTGCCGCAAGAAGTGTTTAAACACCCGCACAGCTTTCCGTTGTAGTACATGCAGTGTCTTGCCAGTTCACATTAATAAATGTTTGCTCAAGGAGTCTTGTGTGATATTTGAGAGAGAGGGAGAATTTCGGAATTCATTTTCATTCATTTGTCTTCTCGCACATTCACTCACTTGACTCGGTCGATTTTCATTCCTGACATTGTCTTCTGAATTGAAACACAGACACACACGGTGTTGTATAATGAGATTGAAGGGGAGGATGGAAAGGATGGGGTTGGACGGCTGGGTGAATGAGGATGACATACTTGGCATTCTTGACTGCTGCTGCTGCCGGTTGGCCTTGGAGCTATAAGCTGATAAGGACCCCTTCTGGGGCCTGGCTGTCTGAAGACATAGTTGTCTGGAGAATGCCTGATTAAAAATGAAGCAGATAAGACCTTTTAAAATATATAAAAAGCCTCTGCTCTGGCAGTTCTTTGACATTTGGTTGCGTTGTGGCTCTCGGCGCCTGATGTGTCTGGTTGAGTCATGGCAGAGGCATCAGGGGGCCCCAGGCCCCGGCCCATACCTGTCAGCACTTGAGGAGTAAAAATATGAAATAAGGTTGCCACCTCTGTTAAAAAAACAACAAACAAAAAAAACAGGACATTTCGACAACCCATTGAACCCTTTCCTAGTAAGCCCTTAATTCAGTGTCCAGGGGAAAAATATTAGTCAAAGCGTCCCGGATTTCAGGGAAATCCTGAACCTTGGACAACACTTGTCAAAGGTAACAAGAAGAAGAATTCAGGGATAGGGCAACGGATGAGTAAAATATGTGAGAAACCCGAGAAATTGTTTAGCAACTACTCAGTAAAAATGTAAGTGTTAATTCAATACTTATAGAGTTTATTTAACATCCTATAGAGTGCATTCGGTCCCAGACTTACTCTGTAAGTGTTGAATTAACAGTGCATTTTTTTAAAAACTACGTATGATTCAGCCACAGCCAGAGCTGTATCCACAGCCGTGACATAACTCACCTTTCTGACACGTTCACCTTTGCTTCGTGCGCCCAGGTTGCTCTTTCCGCTACATTAGCTTTGATGCTCCCCGGCTGTGCATCATTGGGGCTTCCATTAATGCAACCTCACTGCTCCTGCCTTGAAGCAACCGCAGGCCCAAGGCAGGCCTCTGTGTGTCTGTCAGTGTCTATGTGTGTTTCATAGCTTCTACCACTGATATTTCTCTACATTTTAATACAGCTGCTCCCTCTGTCTTGCTGTTTTATAGTCCCACTGGCTATCTCTCTCTCTCTCTCTCTCTCTCTCTCTCTGTTTATATGTACTGTGACTATCTAGCATGCATACACACTCTGTCTTCATATCTTACAGTCGGTGCTAATGCATCTCTACTACCCTTGGCTTGGAGCGATCACTGGCCGAAGGCAGGCCTCTGTGTGTCTGTCAGTGTGTATGGTATCAACCTTCAACTGGCAAAATGTTGCTACTTTTTCTGTCTTGCATGTTTATGAACCTCTCTGTTTTCATTTCTCCCACATTCTCTTTCAATTTATGTACTTATCTAGTACAAGGGTTCCCAAACTTTACCATACATATGGCACATTTTACCTACCTCTCACTAATTCTTGCTCTGTGCTTTCATTGACATGCTCTCATCGACTGTCATATTTTCATTCACTTTCTATAACCTTATCAGAAACTGTCTCTTGCTTTCCCCACTTCCATCCCTTCTGTCCATCTCTTTCTCTTTCTCTCTGTCCATACTCCTTTACTGCGCCTCTCCGTTCCTCCCTCCTCCTCTCACTCTACCTTTTCCATATGCTGTTATAAATGATTTCTTTTCATATACTTCCATCTCCAAGTCTGTATCGCCAGTGTATCTTATCTCTGTGTGGCACCTTTTGGCTCCTCTCCTCCTCTTGGCCAGATTCTCTCCTTTCCGCCTCTCCCTCTATCCTTTCGCCTCTCCTTCCCCCCCTTCTCCCTTTCACCCACCCCCTTTCCTAATCTCTCTCTCTCTCTCTCTCTCTCTCTCTCTCTCTCTCTCTCTCTCTCTCTCTCTCTCTCTCTCTCTCTCCCGATATCCCTATCTCCCTATCTCTCCCTCCTTCTTCCCCTGAGCCTCTCTCTCTCTCTCTCTCTCTCATCCCCCATCTCTCTATCTGTATGCAGCAGTGCTCCCGGTCCTCACTTGTCGTGCCCATCATTTGGCCCAGCACCGGGCTGCTATCATCACAGGGCGCTGGGCTGCGGCTGTGGCTGTGTGTGGCGTAGATAGCTCAGTGGGAACTCAAGTGCTGAAGTGGAGACTGGCGGGCGGGAAGAGGGGGGAGGACAGTGAGTGGTGAAGTGATGATTGTGTGTGTGTGTGTGTGTGTGTGTGTGTGTGTGTGTGTGTGTGTGTGTGTGTGTGTGTGTGTGTGTGTGTGTGTGTGTGTGTGTGTGTGTGTGTGTGTGTGTGTGTGTGTGTTTGTAAGGTTTGTTTGTTTGTTTGAGTGTCAGTGGGGATGGATGGGGTTGGGGGGGCGCTTGGAAGAAGGAGGTGAGGTAATAAGTAAGGAGGGAGGGAAAGTCACCCTAAGGCGAAGAACCTGAAGTGGACATGCACACACACACACACACACACACGCACACACACACGCACACACACACACACATGCGCACGCACACATGCACGCACACACGTACACACACACACACACACACACACACACACACACACACACACACACACACACACACACACACACACACACACACACACACACACACATACTTTACGCATACACACACACTCACACATGTACACGCGCACACACACCCCACTGGCTAGCTGAACGGTGTCCATCTGATCTCGCAGCAGTGGCTAGGACTACTGCTGTTAAATCTACTTGTCCCACTATGCCGTATCACACAGTCTCACAACACACAACACAACACACAACACAAACCAACCAACAAGACCCAGCTCCCTCCGCCATATGTTGCCTCCACCCACTGAAGGTGCCTAACAGTAAGGAATTCTTCCATAATATATGGTCCCAATCCATTTAGAGTTAAATTCAACTCTGTAAGTGCTGAATGGTCACGTGGAGAGTTGAACTTAAAGGGGTATGCCACTATTTTGGGGCTTAATACAGTTAAAATCGTTGGGCATGCTACAATGCTACACGGATACATTGACTTTCACTAGCTTAGCGACATATTCCCTCTTTTAACTTGTCTTAAAGCAAGACAACGCTTTACATGAAAAATAAGACACTTTACCACCTTTATAAACCCCAGCCAACGATTTTAACTGTATTAAGCCCCAAAATAGTGGCATACCCCTTTAACAGAGTACATATGTCTTCTCTGTGTTGATTGCAGAGTATCTTTTTTCTATTTAGTTTTTCTCTTTATCTATTTTGAAAAAGTGCAAATATCTCCTCTACTGGCTTCCTCTACTGGTTCTTCCACCATGCAGCTGATCTGAAATGTTGACTGTTACGCCGGGAGATGCTTGCTGTGTGCCTTAAATTGCGAATGCAATGGCCAAATGGTGGCAGGTGGGGGTCCCTAGGCTGCAGCCATATCTAGCCTGTGTGTTAATCCAGCTCTGGTGGTTCCGGACTGTTGACTCTTACTTGTACTCCCCCCCCCTCTGAATCACACAACCACCATTACACACCAACCATCATGCCAACGTGACTGGTGCCACGAAGTTAATGGCGAGGCAAAGGCATAGAACGTTTTCACCATTTCTTAGGCGCTTGACTGGTTACACGGAATTAATGGTCACCCCATCAGCCAATCAGAAAAGAGAGGAAAGTTTATTTAGCATAAAGGTGCACATCTCTCCTGTTACGGATACCTCCACCAGTTCTCCCACCATTCCAGCTAAGCCCTCACTCCAAGCGTCCAGCTATGGCTCTGGCTGGCAGTTGCAGTGGTAGCTGGCAGCGAAAACTCTTGTGCAAGCTTGATGTTTACCAAAGCTTTATCTACATCTAACATTTGGCAAACGGTGAAGTGGGGAGTGGTAATTGCATGCAAAACGTCGCTCGAGCTTTAGGTAATGATATGGTAATGTCAGCATCTATCAGGCGTGCTGTTGTGTTTACGAGCTGTAGCCTACCTTGGAAGCTGATCAGTGGGACAGTGACAGGGACCCCCAGGTTTGACGAAGCAAAAATGCTGGCATTATGAACAAAAAAAACTAGGTGTGGATGGAGGTAGTCATGTGTGTTTTGATGGCGGTGGTGGTGTGTCTGTTTATGTGTGTTCGTGTGTGTGTGTGTGTGTGTGTGTGTGTGTGTGTGTGTGTGTGTGTGTGTGTGTGTGTGTGTGTGTGTGTGTTTGTGTGTGTGTGTGTGTGTGTGTGTGTGTGTGTGTGTGTGTGTGTGTGTGTGTGTGTCTGTGTGTCTGTGTGTCTGTGTGTCTGTGTCTGTGTGTCTGTGTGTGCACTGACATGTCTATGTGTGTTGGTGACTGATGGGTGAGGAAATGCTGTGTGTGTGTGTGTGTGTGTGTGTGTGTGCGCGCGTGCTTGCGCTTGTGTTTAGTCGTCCATGTTTGATGGTGATGGTGGCCTTGTCCCTGAGGCAGCATCATGGCAGCTGTTCCAGTCGTTATTATTATGTTTCGAACCCGATGTCTGGATGCTGGGAGCACTATCATCCCCTGCTGGTCAAGACAGATTATTGCATCTGTATCTCCTTTTCCCGGTTTCCCTCTTTCAATTTCTGTTACTGTTTTAATGTTTTCTTCTATATTTATTTTGTCTTTCTTTCTCATATGCATTCGTTCTCATTCTCTCTTTCTCTCTCTCTCTCTCTCTCTCTCTCTCTCTCTCTCTCTCTGCGCATGCGTGAGTGAGTGAGCGTGGTGGGTGCTGCGAGTGTGTGCGGGCTGTCTGCGACTTTTCCAACTTTTCTGTTGTTTGTCTTTTATATGTGAGGCACTTTATTAACTGGTTAAACAAGGATTGGTTTCCCCTAAGGACAGTGGTCTTTTCAAGCCCGTATCCAGCTTTGGCTGGTCGTTGCTTTGGCCATGGACTTCACAAAACTATCACGCCGGCACGGCATTAAGGTTGTGTCGGATGTGGGTGTTGAAGAGTGCAGTTTAGCAGTAGCTGAGCTTGTGGGTCCTGAAAACATTGCTTCGGCTTCAAGAATGAACAGAGCCGTCGTTATCTTTATCAAAAGAGTTGACCTTGCGAATGCTTTGGTTCTGAGCGGAATTGTAATTAAAGATACGTTCCATACAGTAATGCCGCTAAACCTGCCTTCGAAAAAGATTGTAATTTCGAATGTCCCTCCATTTCTACCTGATGATATGCTTGAACGTGAACTTGCGCGTCATGGCAAGCTGGTTTCGAAAATTTCTAAAATACCACTGGGTTGTAAATCACCCCTCCTTAAGCATGTGGTTTCCTTCCGACGCCAAGCATACATGATTATCAATAACGGGGATGCCCTGAATTTGACCCTGCGCTTTAAATTTGATGGTGCCGACTACGTTGTGTTTGTTACATCGGACACAGTAATGAAATGTTTCGTGTGCTCGGAAATAGGGCACTTGGCTCGTACGTGCCCTGTCGGACCCAGAATGAACGAAGAGCAGCGAGGTGGCTCTGCCAGTGGGGAAGCAGCTGAGGGAGAGGCCGCAGCCACGGTCCCCCCAGGTGAAACACCTCCAGCTGGTTCCCAAGTGGCTGAATCAGACACCACGGATACTTCTCGCCCTGTCGAGAGAGTCGTAGAACCCCCCACTGAACTTGTAGGACAAACTAGCGCACACACTCGGGCACCTGTAATTGTTACAAAACCAGTGCAGGAGGGAGATGTCGCGGCTCCGGTAGCTCACCAGGAGATGGACCCCGCAAATATTTTGGATACATCTAACGACAGCGCTGAACGCCAGGTGCCGATGGAGGCTGAATCTATTGAAGAAACTGCAGAGGCACAAATGCCCTCAGGTAGGACTACTGTTTCTACAAATAACATTGACGCGGATGGGCCTTCCAGCTCAGAGACAGTGTCTAATAGTCCACCAGCAGAAACTGAGGGTTTTAAAAAACCCATGCCTAAAAGGAAAAGTTCCGCTGACTTAAAAATACACGCTAATAAACAGGCAAGAGTGAATAGGCCTAATGCTGATTCGGAGAGCGACGGCTACTCATCCGATTCTAGCACCGCTAGTAATGTTTCGTGCTCTCAGCCTTCAAGCGATGTGACTATGTACACGGCGGATTATATTAGTAAGTTTTTGGCGGACACAAAAGGTAAACGGAATGTGAAAGTCGATCAGTATTTCGTTGACGCAAAGCAATTTGTGCAAGACGTTTGTCATCATAAGCAGGAAGGCGCGTTTGAAGATGTAGAGGTGTACCGTTTAAATAAGATTTTGCGTAAAGTTAGAAGACAATTAAAACATGGCAATGGTCAATCGCTGGACTAATTCTCATCCTGCTCTCTGTTCTTCTTTTTCTCTCTCTCTTTTGTTTTTGGCAATCATGACTAGTATTCGGGTTGCTTCTTTAAACATTAATGGGGGGAGGGACCGTGGGAAGAGAGCTCTGGTATATGAAACGATGAGACAGAAAGGGATAGATATTGTTTGTTTACAAGAAACACACAGTGATGCGCAGAATGTGACGGATTGGTGTAAGGAGTGGGGTGGGTTGGCTGTCCTTAGCCATCATACGTCCATTAGTGCTGGGGTAGCTGTGCTTTTTTCACAAAATTTTATTCCACAGTCATATAGTGTCAATGAAGTTATAAGGGGAAGACTCTTGAAAATACAAGCTACTTATGAGAATGAAGTTTTTGTTTTCATCTGCACTTATGCGCCAACCAGTGGTGCCGACAGGGTGGTTTTTCTTAGAAGATTAAATAGTCTGATTAAGGATTGTAGTCCTAATGAGCTGCTTTTTTTGTGCGGCGACTTCAACTGCACTGCAGAGGACATGGACAGGAATCATGTAGAACCCCATGCTCTGTCACGTAGTCATCTCCTGGACTTAATAGCAACCTATGGATTATGTGACGTCTGGAGAAGTTTACATAGCACTGAGCGGCAGTATACTTGGGCACACTCCAGAGGAAATACACTATCTCTGGCCAGACTGGACAGGTTTTATATTTTTAAAAGCCACTTGAACATTGTTAGAAAATGCTGGATATGCCCGGTGGGCTTTTCAGACCACAGTGTTGTTGTGTGTGACATTTCTATGAACAATGTTAAACCAAGGAGTGCCTATTGGCATTTCAATGCATCACTTTTAGACGATTTAAATTTTAAAGAGTGTTTTGTTGTTTTTTGGAATGTTGTGAAATGTGAGAAAGCCAATCACCTATCACTAGCACAGTGGTGGGATGTGGCCAAAGTTAAAATCAAAATGTTTTGTCAAGAATATAATTTATACGTGTCTAGAGAAATCACCCAGTCTTTAAGAAGGATAGAGCTCGAAATTATGGATATGCAACATCCTTCACCCTCAAATGATAATCAGGGTCACGCTGAGTCTTTTAAAACAAAAAAAGTGGCACTGTCTGAGTTGCTTAGAGTCAGAGCTCAAGGGGCCCTAATAAGGTCTCGTTTTAGAAATGTGGCTGAAATGGATGCCCCCTCTAAATTTTTCTTCGGCCTAGAAAAGAAAAATAGTCAAAAAAGATATATGCATGGTGTGTACTCGCATTTGGGAGCACTAGTGTCCGATACTGCAGGAATACGTAAAGAGGCGGTCAGGTTCTATTCAGAATTGTACCGATGTGAATATGTGGAACGCCCTCTAGTTGAACAAACTTTCTTTCAAGGCCTGCCCACTCTTAACAATGCTTCAAGGAAAATGCTGGATGAAAAATTGTCACTGGAGGAGCTGGAAGATGGCCTCCACACCATGCAGTATGGGAAGTCACCAGGCATTGACGGGCTCTCAGTTGAGTTCTACAGAGCGTTTTGGCCGGTTATGGGGAGGGATTTTCTTGAGGTTGTGAACGAATGTTTGGAGAGGGGGGAACTGCCGTTGTCATGTAGAAGGGCAGTGCTCACCCTGTTACCCAAAAAGGGTGATTTGAATCACCTTAAAAACTGGCGCCCTGTTGCGTTACTCACCACTGACTACAAAATACTCTCAAAAGCACTAGCTTTGAGATTACGTAAAGTGATCTCAGAAGTTGTACACCGGGACCAGACATATTGCATTCCTGAGCGTTTTATCTTTGATAATATCCACCTCATTACGGGCGTTCTCGACATCTCCAAACTTCTTGGCCTGAAAACAGGACTGGTTTCACTAGACCAGGAGAAGGCTTTTGATTTCCTAGAAAGAAAGTACTTGTGGAAAACATTAAAACACTTTGGATTCGGTGACAAATTTGTAGGCATGACTAAGATGTTATATTGCAATGTGGAAAACATACTTAAGATCAACGGTGGCTTGTGTGCTCCATTCAGTGTTGACAGGGGTGTCCGGCAGGGGTGTTCTCTCTCTGGGATGCTGTACTCCTTAGCTATTGAACCTTTGTTGACACAGCTGAGAGCTAAGCTTTCTGGCTTCCATGTTCCCTTGTGTGAAAATGCATTCAAATTGTCAGCCTATGCCGATGATGTTATGGTAATGGTGAATGGTCAAAAAGACATTGATATGCTTGTTGAGACAACTGACATGTTCGGCTCCATATCATCAGCAAAGGTGAACTGGAACAAGAGTGACGCCTTTCTGGTGGGGAGCTGGTCTGGTGACGGCACACAACTCCCTGCTGGATTAACATGGAAAAGAGGGGGCCTCAAGTACTTAGGAGTCTACCTAGGTGATCAGAACACTACACGAAAGAACTGGGAAGGGGTCCTGGTCAAAATTAAAGGCCGTCTGAACAACTGGAAGTGGCTTTTGCCACATATGTCCTATAGGGGGCGCATCCTGATCACAAACAATCTTGTGTCAGCCTCGCTATGGCACAAGTTGATTTGTGCCGACCCCCCCAAAGACTTTCTGGCCAATGTTCAAGCACTTTTAGTGATTTTTTTGGGGACAATTTGCATTGGCTGCCCCAAAGCATCCTCTATTTACCAAAGGAGGAAGGGGGGCAAGGACTGATTCACCTAGCAAGTAGAGTGGCAGCGTTCCGTTTAAGTTTTTTACAAAGGTTCCTGAGGGGTCCCCAAGACTTGGTGTGGAGACCGCTGGTGAGTCGAATCCTCCAGACAGTAGAGGGCCTAGGGATGGACAAGGCCCTCTTTCTTATGGACACACGAAAACTGAACCTTTCTGTATTACCTGCTTTTTATAAGGGGATTTTTTCGGTGGTGGGCCTGTTTCGGATACGAAAGCCAGGACTCTGCACCTCCTTGCACTGGCTGCTAGAAGAACCGTTAGTTCATGGCTCCAGGTTTGATGTCTCCGTGAGCGACGGCCCCACACTGTCAGGACTTTTATGCAGATCTGGGGTTTTTAAAGTCCAACACTTGGTGGAGTGCACCGACTTCGATTTGTCCTCTTCCTCAGAGCTGGTGGCACGTTTGGGTTTAAGATCCACGCGCTTTGTCAACCAGTTGCTGGGGAAATGGAGGGCAATTTTTTCAGCAGATGAACTGGAAATGTTGGAAAAGTATTGTCGGGGGGCTATCTCACCCACGAAAGAAGATTTGTTTCCCTCACTGAACTTTCTTCCAGAAGTGGGGGACTGCTCAGGGTTTTTTCTAGAGGACAGAGGGGAGGTGGGGGTTTCTTTGGGAAGCTCGAGCGGGAAGGATTTTTATGAAATATGTGTGAT